>NC_056739.1:112562218-112731441 GCF_019279795.1 Protopterus annectens
CAGCCAAAAAGGTACCCTGGCTTTTGCCACCCAAGAAAATTATTTTCCTGTGACACTGTCGAGCAGAGCCACAGAGGTGATCCCTGGGTGAATTTCCTATTTCCCATCCAATCATCAAGATTTTTCTTGAAGAGTGCTAATGAGGAGCTTTGTTTGATATAGATAGGTAGTTTATTCCAGAGTATGGGAAGTCTCTGGGACAGGAATCTATCCCTCTGGCATGTTCTGTTTATTGTGGTGACATGGTTTAGGTCCCTAGAGCGTGTAGCTCGGAGGGATTGGGATTTCTTTAAGTGGAGCATGTCCAACAGCTCTGGGTTTGACATAGCTTTGTATGTTAGGCAGAGATCACCTCTGAGTAGGCGATATGCGACGGAGTAAAGCTGGAGTTTTTTGAGACAGTCTGCGTAGGGCATCTGTTTGAGGCCGGTAATCCTCTTTGTGAGGTATTTCTGCGGCCTTTCCAGTTGTTGTAGATGTCTTGTGAGGTACATACCAAAAGGGGCGTTGTACTCTATAATGGGTCTAATGAGTGATGAGTAGAGGGGAACAATGACCTCATTTTTTCTGGATGAGAAACCTTTTGTGATGAGGTGTGCCACGTAGAAGGATTTCCTGACTACTGTGGTGATGTGATTATCAAAGGAGAGAATACTGTCCACCTGTGTCCCAAGGTCTCTTATCACACTTTCGGTGTTAAGTATACTACCGCCTATGTTGTAGTTCATGAGTACAGAGTTTTTACCAAAAGGGATGACAATGCACTTTTTGGCACTGAGCTTGAGGCCATGTATTTGACACCAGGCATCTGTCTCAGTGAGGCACTTTTGTAGGATGTCCACATCGTTAGGAGATTCGATTATGGCTCCTAGTTTGCAGTCATCTGTGAACTTCGTTAGCCAAAGACCTTCTGTGTTAGCTTGTACTTCAGAGAAGTAGATACCAAACAGGAGAGGACCCAGGACTGAACCCTGTGATACTCTACTATGAATTTGTTAACAGTGTTCCAGATATTTTGGGTTAGAATGTGAATTAGTTAATTGTTTTGGGTAGAAATTTTTCTTATCATAGTTGACCAGTTTTTTAGTAAAGTTGCAGAGTTCCTTGTATCTTTGGAGTTGGAAGGGAAACCTGTTTTTAGCCAGCTTTTCCATGTGTTGTCTCTCTCCTGTACATAATATAATGAGTAGGTTGTGTAAGCCATGGAGCATAGTTAGATTTCATTCTTAATTTCCTGATGGGAGCCAATGCATTTAAGGTGCCAAGAAAGATGTTATTAAAATTTAAAGTAGCTTCTTCCAAGGAGAGGTGGTGGAAGACAGACCAGTTGATAAATGATAAAGTCTTTCTTCCAGGATGTTGGTGCTTGTCCTCCTTTTAAAATACTGTTAAAAAAAACTTCTCTCTTTCTTCCCTCCTATCTTCCAAACATCTACAGGAATACTATTTATTCATGGAGACTTTCCTGTAGATTGGTTATACATCACCATTTTATCTCATCTCCTCCTATCCTAACTGTTAATAATTGAGCCTCACCTACCTCTAACCTTGGCATATTTAATTCTTCAAAAAGTATTTCCAGTTGCACTTTTTCTTGGTTTCCACATTTCTCTGCTTTATACAGATTTTCATAAAATTCCTGAAATATTTCTAATTCCTCTACAGGATCTCTGCTATTTTCCTTGTTACAGGCTCCCTAAGCTTGGCAACAACCCTTTCTACTTTCTGTTGTCTGAGCTGTTATGCTAAGAGCTTTCACAGGTTCATAGGTTCATACTAGGCTATCTGCCCTAGGGCATTTATAAGCCTAGCCAGAGTGTGTTTGGCTTTCGCCACCCATTTTAAATTAATTTTGCTATGCCCTTTTTCGAGGTTAGTATACTGTGCCTCTGTCTAACAGTGACACAGAAGTGATACCCGGGGTAAACCTATGATCTCCCATCCACTCATCAAGATTCCTCTTGAAGAGAGTCAATGAGGGACTCTGCCTAACCTGGACTGGGATTTTATTCCAGAGTGAAGGGAGCCTCTGGGTTATGAATTTGTCCCTCCAGCATGTCCTATTTATTTCAATGCTGAGGTTCAAGTCTCTCGAGCACGTAGCTCGATGGGATTTGGATTTTCTGAGGTGCAGCATGTCCATTAATTCCGGGTTGGACATGGCTTTATACGTCAGGCACAGGTCACCTCTGAGCAGGAGGTATGCCACTGAGTAGAGCTGGAGTTTCTTTAACCGGGCAGCATATGGCATCTGTTTGAGCCCTTTAATCCTCTTGGTGAGGTACTTTTGGGGTCTTTCCAGTTGCTGCAGGTGTCTGGTAAGGTACATCCCAAAAGGGGCATTGTACTCAATTATGGGCCTGATGAGGGATGAGTAAAGAGGCACGATGACCTCCCCTGATCTAGATGTGAATCCCTTCATGATTAGGTGGGCTATATAAAATGTTTTTCTAACCACTTTGGCCACGTGGTTGTCAAATGAGAGATTGCTATCAACTTGGGTCCCCAGGTCCCTAATTACTTCTTCTGTACTTAATGGATTACCACCCATGTGGTAATTTGTGGGCACTTTGTTTTTGCCAAAGGGGATGAATATACACTTTTTGGCGTTTAGCTTGAGGCCATGGCTCTGGCACCAGTTGTCTGTTTCTATGAGGCCCTTTTGGAGGATGCTTGTGTCGGCTGGAGAGTCGATTATGGTGCCCAGTTTGCAGTCATCTGCGAACTTGGTCAGCCACAGTCCTTCTGTGCTGGCCTGTACCTCCGAGAAATATATACCGAACAAGAGAGGTCCCAGGACTGAGCCTTGTGGGATGCCACTTGTAACTGGTTTGGAGCCTGACATGGCAATTATTGTTATTATAATTATTTTAACATTGATGGATTTAATTTTTGCATTAATGTTAAATAGATTTTTTAGTGTAAGAATAACCATGATTATTATGGTTACTTTTTAATAATAGTATGTACATTTTTTTGTTACAAATTTTACTTTTATTTTTATTTTTTAACAATATCATTTTTAACTGAAAGACCTGCAAGTGCTATATAAATTGATTATTCATGAGTTACTAGTGTACTTTGTTTACCTTAACGAACATAGAAAGGATTAATTTTCTTTAACATCTATAATTTGAATCAGTTGTTTGTTAGTGTGTATTGATATCACACTTCTTAAACAAAGTAGAAAGCTAGCAGCACTATTGCACTTTAAAAGTTGATTGCTTTACTCTAATTGCCAACTTAATTGTTTAATTGGCCGATCAACTAGTGTATTTATACAGTGTGGCCACACTAGTAATTTAACCTTGAAAAAGCCTGGAATTGTCCAGTTGTGAATAAAAGTTTTCTGGTGGAAATACCTGGTTGCTACTCCTTTATTTTTAAAAGAAGAACTTTGGTATTCTTGGCTGGTACTTATTTGTGCTGCTTGGCTCGCTATTTCACTAGCTTTGGAAGCTGTTTCACGGAGATTTTTTTGCTGACTCTAATTACCGTTACGTTGGTATTGTCCAGGCTTGGTGAGTTGTTCCAGTTCCTGTTTTCCCATGGCTCCAGCAATTCTAACCATGTGGGTTCCACAGGCACGGGGGCTTTGAAGGATTCCACCTCAGTTTTGAGGAGTGTGAAATTTGCTTTAGAGAAGTTTTTCACTGTGGTTTTCTGGGCAGGGGGTGGGGTCGGGATGTGAATATCCAGTGAGATTAGTTTATGATCTGATCTTACCAGTGAGGGATACACTTCTGGTCTGAAGCATAGAGTCCCCATGTTGGTGATGATCAGGTCCAGTATGTTTTCCCCTCTTGTGGGAGTGGTAACAAGTTGTTCCATAGCATTTGAGTTTATAAATTCTAGGAACCTTTGGGCTAGGGTGTGGGAGCTAGAGTAATGCTCCCAGTCTATGTTTGGGTAGTTGAAGTCACCCAATATAATGGTGTTTGGAGAGACCTTCATATTTTCCAGTGTTCTCAGGAAGGCCGAGTGGGGTTCCTGGGTTTGGGAGGGTGGTCTGTAGCAGGCTATAAACTGGAAGGCAGTTTTACCCACTGTTAGTTGCACATGGATAATCTCTGATGCTTCGTGCTGTGCCACCAACCTGGAGGTGAGGGTATCTTTGACGAATATTGATACTCCCCCTCCTTTTGCGGTTTGGTCCAAGTTTTGGGGCCGAAAAGCATGGTATGAGGTATAACCTGGTAGTGCTGGGGTGCTCTCGGGAGCCTTGAACCAGGTTTCTGTTACTGCACAGATATCGATGTTCTCCATGCTAAGGAGAGTTTCGAGTGCATGCATCTTGAGGTTTAGACTTCTGGCGTTGAGTAGCATTACTCTTAGTTTCTTATCCCTTGTGATACCTATGGAGGTGGGTTTGTCTTTTGAGCCTGGCCGAAAAAAGGCACTATGGGGGTAGCAAGAGCCTTTGCCAATATCCGAAAGCCCAGGGGTGACAGGTGCAAGCCGTCCCTAGCGAAGCATCGTGGCTTGTCGAGCATGTCATCCCAGGCTGACAGGCATTGGATCCCCTTTGAATGGCACCAATACTTAAGCTAATTGTTGAAATTGATCATCTTGTCTTCATATTGTGGCATCATTCTTGGTAAGGGTAAGATGCTACTCAAGGTCAGGGTCATACCGGCCTGGGCTACATGCTCAGAGAGCTCCACTATGTCTCTTTTCATGTAGTCCAGGGAGGTACATCTCAGGTCATTCACACCAGCATGGACAATGACTGAGTCATATTTGTACTTGCCTTGGAGTGACCTGAGTGCTTGTGTTATGTGGCAGATCCTAGCGCCCGACAGGCAGCTCACCATGACCTTCTCCTTGTTCAGCCTGGTGAGCAGGATGTCAGTGTGCCTGACGATAGAGTCACCTATTACAAGTGTATCAGGTGTGTTGTTCAGCCTTAAGGGCTCTGACTGTTCGGCACACTGGCTTTGTGAGCTATGTGTTGCACGTGTTTTGTTTTGGGGTAGCGGTTGCTTGGGTGTCTGCTTTGGAGGTCTCTGCTGCTTAGGCAGATTTTTATTTAGAGCCTCCGAGTATGTTTTTGTGTGTTTATGTGTTTGGTTTGCTGTCGTGGTAGGTCTATGTGAGACTGGAATTGTAGTGAGTGTGGTTTCCTTCTCCTCCTGACTCTGGAGTTAGTATAAAAGTTATTATAAAAAATCTGGTTCTTAACAACAATCTTTCTAAATTTGTGCATATTATTCAGACAGTCCATTATTTTCTCCTCAGCACTCTGCAGTTGTACCTCATCTTGTTTAGTGAGATTCCCCCTTTTCTGCAATACTTCAACCCTTGTCAGTTTCTCTAAATAATTCATGTTACTTCTTAACCATATCTATTTTACTTTTATTTTACCTTATTTTTAAACTTCACTTTCATTTTATCCCACTCCCAAGCTATATTTCCTGAAGAATTTCTAGCTTTCCTAATAACTTCCAAATAATTTCTGCTGCTTATAGGTTCATAGGTAGGTACTAGGCTATCTGCCCGAAGGCATTTATAAGCTTAGCCAGAATGTGTTGGCTTTCGCCACCCCCTTAGATTAGTTCCCTCTGCCTCTGTCCAGCAGAGCCACTGAAGTGATCCCCGAGGTAAACTTTCTGTTTCCCATCCACTTGTCAAGATTTCTTTTGAAGAGTGTTAGCGAGGAGCTCTGCCTAATGTAGACTGGGATCTTGTTTCAAAGCATGGGAAGTCTCTGGAACAGGAATCTATCTGTCCAGCACATCCTATTTATTGTTATGATGAGGTTTAGATCCCTAGCGCGTGTGGCTCGCCGGGATAATGTTTTCTTTAGGTGGAGCATGTCCATCAAATCTGGGTTGGACATGGCCTTGTATGTCAGGCAGAGATCACCTCTGAGTAGGCGGTATGCAACCAAGTACAGCTGTAATTTCTTCAGTCGAGCTGCATAGGGCATCTGTTTGAGGCCAGTGATCCTTTGGTGAGGTACTTCTGTGGTCTTTCCAGCTGTTGTAGGTGTCCTGTAAGGTACATCCCAAATGGGGCATTGTACTCTATGATGGGTCTGATAAGTGATGAGTAGAGGGGCACAATGACCTCTTTTGATCTGGATGCGAACCCTTTTGTGATTAGTTGGGCCATGTAGAAGGATTTTCTAACCACTTTGGCAATGTGATTATCAAAGGTGAGATTACTATCTTCTTGGGTCACAGATCCCTTATTATGTCTTCCGTATTTAGGGGACTACCACCTATGTGGTAGTTTGTGGGTACTTTGTTTTTTCCAAAGGGGATGACTATGCAATTTTTGGCATTTAGCTTGAGGCCATGATTTTGACACCAGGTATCCATCTCAGCGAGACCCTTTTGGAGGATGTCTGTGTCAGCCAGAGAGTCAATTATAGCCCCTAGTTTGCAGTTGTCTGCGAACTTGGTCAGCCATAATCCTCCTGTGCTTGCCTGTACCTCTGAGAAGTATATGCCGAACAGGAGGGGTCCTAGGACTGAGCCCTGGGGAACTCCACTTGTAACTGGTTTAGAGTCAGACCTAGCTCCCGCAACTCTCACCATGTGCGTTCTGTCCGTGAGCCATCCCAGGCAGACAGACACTGGATCCCCTTTGAATGACACCAGAAACTTAGCCAATTGTTGAAATTGAGAATTTTTTCTTTATACCGTGGTATCATTCTTGGTGAGGCAGGATGCTACTCAGGGTCAGGGTCATACTGGCCTGGGCTACGTGATCAGAGAGCTCTTCCATGTCTCTTTTCATATAGTCCAGAGAGGTATGGCTCAGGTCATTCACACCAACATGGACAATGACAGAGTCATATTTGTACTTGTTCTGTAGTGACCTGAGTGCTTGTGTTATGTGGCGGATCCTGGCGCCCGACAGGCAGCTAACAGTAACCTTCTCCTTATTCAGCCTAGTGAGTGGGACATCAGTGTGCCTGACTACAGAGTCATCTATTACTAGTATGTTGGGTATGTTATTTTGCCTTAAGGGCTGTGATTGCATGGCACACTGGTTTTGTGAAGTATGTGTTTCATGGTTTGTGTTGGGGGGTGGAGGTTGCTTGGATGTTTGCTTTGGAGGTCTCTGTTGGTTTTGCAGATTTTTATTTAGAGCCTCCGAGTATGTTTTCACGTATTGATGTGTGTTTTTTTCAAGTGCTGCTTTAATGGGTTTATGTGAGACTGGTGGTGTGATGCAAGTATTTCCCTTCTCCTCTTGACTGTCTGATCCAATCTTGGGTTGAGAGAGCTTAACCTCCAGTTTGGCTGTATAATTGCATCTCTCGCATGTATTAGTGTTTGGTGGTAGGAAGAGAGGGTTGTCTGTGTACATGAGGCAGTTGTAACATTGCCTCAAAATGCCCAGATTCACCAGTTGGACTGGAGAGTACACCTGAAACTGCCTGGATAGGTACAGTGAACTGTTTTACTGGATGTCTGGTAAGGTCGAATAGAGAGCCTTGTCCTTCTGTACAGTACAGGAGGGTCTAGTGCTAGGGTTTATAAGTGCTTGCTATAAGTTTTGAGTAAGTGCCAGGCTGAGAAATGAATGGCTCGAGTGCTTAAGTTGAAAGTTTGTCTAGTTCCAAGGGAAAAACTGAAGAGGAGACTTTGTGGAGCTGGAATAGTTTTACCCTAGCTAACCAGCGCTGCCCAACGCGCAAGACTGGCCAAATACGGTATTTACAGCAGGGAAATGAAAGAGATAGAAATTAGCCCAAAATGGCCAATAAACTACTAATTTCTGGGCTGAAACCACTCTTCCAGGGACAGACAGGCTGCTCAAAGCTCCCCTCTCTCACGGGTGAAGAGAGAACTTCCTTCTATCTAAGTAAGATATGGGCAAACACAGAGATTTGTAACACAGCCCTGAATTCAGCACTAACCTGAAAACTGGACTATACTAGCTTAGAAAGGTGGGAAACAAGTATATATATATATATATATATATATATATATATATATATTTATTTTTTTTTTTTTTTTTTTTTTTTTAGAAAATAAAGCAGATACACTCAAAAAACACTTTAAATGTACAGAAAATGATACTTATTGTTATATATCGCAGATCAGAGTTGTAGTCAATGCCCCTAGTAATAAAGTAGGAAGAAACACAAATACAGTAAAAGCAGATGAATAAAGTACAATTTATATATATATATATATATATATATATATATATATATATATATATATTATATACATATATATAAAACAATAGAAAACGAACAAACTGATTTAAACAAGTTACCCAATTAACCAGGAAAAAAAGCTCAAAACTGAGCCCTGTTCCAGCTCCTTAAATTTCTCTCTTTTTAACAGAGAGGTGGGGAAGTGCCAGTGTCTCATTCTCTCATTTTTTATTTCATTACCCTGCAGTTTTATTTTAGTTATTATTGGTGGATGATCTGAAATAGTTATTGGATGCATATCAAAACTTTCAATTAAATGCGCATGTTCCTGTGAAATATAATTACTGTCTAGCCTAGTCAAGTTTTTGTACCTTGGGAAATAATATGTAAAGTCGCTCTGAGCTCCAACTAATGAAGTCACATCTTCCATACCATAAATTTTCATAACTTTCTTCAAAAATATTCCCTCTTTTATTATATTTTCCCTGCTAGGCCCCCCAGATACATTCCTCCCAGGTGCAAATCAAATCCCATTCCCCAGCTATAAATAATATTCCTTGTTGAAAGCTGATTACTTTTTCAGAATTTTCTTATGCTGCATTATAGCAGTTTTAGGTGGAATATAAATACATGCCAGTGTCATCCTCCTCCCTTGCCAGTAGCCCCTTACTACTACAAATCTGCCATTGTTATCATTTTTCCTCTTCTATCACTATTATGGCTAATCTGGCAATTGATATAAGTACTGCCCTTTTTCTTTATCTCAGATATCCCACTGAAAAAACATCCTGAAATCCTTTCTTAATCACATTCACATGCTCAGTCCTTTTCAAATGTGTCTCCTGTAGCACAGCTATTTGCACTCTGCATTTCTTAATATAGTTCACAACGCTTGCTTTTTTGTATACACCTGTGGGACCATTGATGTTCAATGATAGCATGGAAAGTGTTGCTATTATGATAAGAATCTATTATTCCCACATGTTATGTATAACAGCTTTTTAAATGTCTAGTTTCAGCTTTTTTGTTGCATGCATACATTAATGACTGGCAGGTCGATCTTTTAGCGTCTATATATCTTGTCGAAAGATGACAATATTGAATGGCAAAAACACTGAAAATGCCATACATCGAAACTGTTCTTGTGGGAGGCTGCTCCCCCCACACCCTCCACTAATTATATATACCAACTCCAAGATCGCACTACAATGAGGAAAGAGCAGATTTTCTCATCCCCACTGTACCATTATCCCGCATCAACATTTTCGATGTATGGCATTTTCGATGTTTAAGTCGTGTGATATTTTCAACATGCGATATTGTGAAGTAGACCCATCTTTTATACAATTGTTTCTTGTCATATCCATTTGAACCTATGTCACATCTTACAAGGCTTTCTGTTTTAATGAAAACCCTCAAACAAAACACACACACACACGCACACACACACAGACACACACACACAGACACACACACACACACACACACACACACACACACACACACACACACACACACACACACACACACATACACAGACACACACACACATCCCCAGAACACTCCCATAACATATTAACATAATACAAACACACAAAACAATGTATATCTTTAAATTATGAAGTTTAACCTTCCTAATAGGAAAAAATTCCCAGACTGGCAGCTACACTTACAAGCTTTACTTGACCTGTAATGAAGGTTATCCATGCTAAGATGCATGGTACAGTATGTGCTTCTACTTATAAAAAGTACAATCTGTTTCTGTCTTATCTTTATTCCTCTCCCAATGTAGAACACAACTCGAATGCTTTCAGAAAGCATTATCTTTTAGCCATAGAAGGAAAAAAAATATTCTGTTTTTTGTTGACCTAATCAAATTGTCTCCATAGAAACACAAGAACCAGATACACAGTTGTCTTCAGCTACAATCTTGAACATTTATTTGCTAAAGGAAAACTCATTACATTCAATGTTCTTTTATTTACTTGCTTCCATGTAAAATTTCTTATTAGATCAAGCCAATGACTTCAATCTAGTCATCCCCTATGCAAAAGTAAGAAAAAGCCTATCAGTGTTACTTATGTCAAGTTCTGTAAACTTTAACAACCTGTAACTCACCTCAGCAATCAAATATTACAGCCTATTATCTTAAACATGTTTTTGTCCAGGCTTTCTTTGCTTTTTGCACTGCAATGCCTAGATTTCTTAAAACTAAAGTAAAAAGAAAGAAGAAGGAAATAGGGCACTGGTTTACTTTAGTATGCATATAACACAAAAATAACTGAAAATGCTTTACTATATAACATGCACTATACGAGATGTTTAATAAAAATGCTGTTAAGAGAAAACTGCTTTACTTACAGTTACCTCTTTCATTCCTCTTCCTCTCTCTTTAATGTTCTCCCAAACATTAATGACATGAAGTAAGGCATATGCTTTGGAGTTCCCTTCAAGTTTAATAACTTCAAAAAAGTCCAATATTTCCAGGGTTTTCTTGTTCCGCCACATTTCACAAAAGTGATTGATGTTTTGCAATCCCATATTTATTTATTAATTTTCAAGTTTCTGGTTTTCTTCTTGTTAAGCTCCATCTCTCAACTCCAATCTCTGGTTCATTTCCAATGTACTCCTGGGTCGTCTATGTAACTCCTGTGTTTTTCTCTATCTCTCAAGCATTTTTATTTGGAACACTGGGAAAGGTTTCACTAGCATAGTCTCTGTATGAACTTTATCATCAGAAGAATAAAATGCAGAGTCTCCTTCTGTTTGACTGCTCACTTTTTGTCAGACAAACTTTTGTATTTCCTCCTTAACAAGCATATTCTGTATAAAAAAAATGACCTTGACCCTCCAGGAAAAACAAATATTCTGATGATACCTGGATGTAGCAATGTGAATCTTATACCCGCCTCTTGACATTTTCTGATTACTGGAATAAATGTACTCCTCTTCTGCCCAGTGTACAGTGAATAATTATTTTCCACAAACACATTACTGTCCCCAACTTTTAGTACTTTGTCCTTCTGCCACAGTTTTATCAGAGTCAAGTCTTACTGGTGATACAACTGCATCTTTACTATTAGTGGTCTTGGCTGCTTTCTCATGGCCAGTTTTGGAGCATACACACAATGTGCCCTTTCATTTAACAACTCTTGCTGTGGAAAAGCAGTCCAGTTGCTTATTTGTTCTTTCATAAAATGAACAGTCTGCTTCTTCCAGTTTCTCTGGTACAGCAGAAAATCTCAGGGTGTTCCCTATATGCTTTGTCCTCCAATTCTACCTTTTCTGAAACAACTCTTTTTCAGGACTCTCAGAGCCAAACAGCTTTTCTTCATTTCGACCTCTGATTTTTGCAGTTTTATCGGCTCATTTGAA
The DNA here is from genome assembly GCF_019279795.1 of Protopterus annectens. Classification (NCBI taxonomy): domain Eukaryota; kingdom Metazoa; phylum Chordata; order Ceratodontiformes; family Protopteridae; genus Protopterus; species Protopterus annectens. The sequence goes on from NC_056739.1 coordinate 112,573,713, forward strand.
TATATGTTTAAAGCTTCTTCCATGTTTTCCAGCCTTTTTTATTTTAGTCAGTTCTGAGCACATCTGACTTATTTTTTTCCTCCAGATAACTGGAAGTCATGTCTTGCACCAAAGCTGGAGCTTGAACTGCTTTTTGTTGAACAGCTGTAGGATTCTTCCATTCAGTGTTTTTCTCCTTACCTTGAGCTTGAACTGCTTTTTGTTGAACAGCTGTAGGATTCTTCCAGTCAGTGTTTTTCTCCTTACCTTTTGTGGTTGATTTTCTTTAAGGTTCTTTAAATTTCTTCTTTGCTGGCATTCAGGCAGTGCACTTACAAGCCAGTAACTGAAGTTTGCCCAAAAAGACAAATTTACTGGCTTTCTATTTTGAGTTTTTGTTTTCACTTTGGGAGAGCTGAAATTAAACTGTTACTCAGTGTGCAGCCATCTTGGAAGTCCTTAGAGAACTTGGTGTTATATGTGGTTTTCAAAACAAAGTCAATCTTCTTTTGTCTCTTATCCTTAGTAGACATTTCCTTAGACATAGTAATACTGACTGCTCCAGTCAAACTCTTACTACACCGTCTTTCCCTCATCTGTATACCACACTGATGGTGAGTCTGATAGTCATACATATCTATCAATAAAGTTTATACAATATCAGGCCCATAACATTACTAACAAAATTTCCATCACACTCCATAAGATTTTCAGTCACAACACTGATATGAGTGCTTCCTCTCATTGTTAAAAACATATCTTAAAATCATTAATAATGTCTCTCCTCTGCATCCTACATCTACTAACTGTGATAACTCTGACAAACATCACCTTGCATCACTCTAATATAAGCAGTACTCCCCAAAGCTCTAATACCAACCACAGAAGTATAAATTTTACATCTAAACATATTCACATCTGCCAAATTCTTTATAAGTACTCATTTACTGACTTTTTCAGAAATAGTTACACACACCAAATTTCCTTTATCATAAAAATACAAATGAAACATACTGTAAATAAAAAAATCAAACAGTTCTCTCTCTGTTACTATAACCTCCTCTTAATAAGACTAATCATGTGATATTCACCCAAATCTAGGCTCAACACAACCCCACAAACCAGTACTACTCATACCCATAACCATCTCTCCTTCTTGAAAAGCAAATAAATACAACTACCTAAAATTAAATCATATTAACTTCTAAAGCATTTGCAACAAGCTTCCAGAATTACATGCTTGTATATCACAACAACCCCCAGATATGTAAACATGGCTAAAACCCACCATAACAGATAAACATATCCTAGCCCCAGGATATAACATTCATAGGACATATAAAAGAAAAACACTCTCTCTCTCTATATATATATATCTATCTATATATATATATATATATATATATATATATATATATATATATATATATATATGGATCCCCTACACTAGACCAACACGCCACAAAGCCGACACCCAAAACACAGAGACCAAAAGACCAACAACACACAATACCAACAATTCACAAAACCGAGCACCATAACACCGACACACAAAACTGACACACAAAACTTAAACTACACATTACACACAACTACATATGCACTAACCTTAACCCAAACTCTAGCCCTAAGGTCCGACACTACCGCACACTTACCCTACCCGCACCCTAACCCTAACTCACTTAACCAACCCCTAAACCTAAAGTCTGTCACTATCGCACACTTAACTTACCCGTACCCTAACCCTAACTCACTTAACCCGCCCCTAAACCTAAAGTCCATCACTATCGCACACTTACCTGTCTGCACCCTAACTGTAAATCCCTCACTATCGCACACTTACCTGTTCACACCCTAACCCTAAATCCCTCACTATCGCACACTTACCTGTCTGCACCCTAACCCTAAATCCCTCACTGTCGCACACTTACCGAGTCGTGCTCAAACATTGCCCATGTCGATGTTTCGGCTGTCGGGATTTCACCTTGTTGATCATCTGCGTCGTCGGTCGTTTGGTCTCGGTGCTTTGGGTGTCGGCTTTGTGGCGTGTCGGTGTAGTGTAGGGGATCCATATAGATATATATATATATATATATATATATATATATATATATATATATATATATAAATCAGTGGGACTGCTACTAATATACAAAAACATGTAGAAAAAAAAAACACCAAACGGGTAAAGTACCTCCAAACAAAATGTAGACAGTCCAAGATAAAGAATGAATGGTACTCCACATAACATATTTAAATAAAGGATTAATAAGTATTTATCTTGTGGGTCTGCTTCGATTGTCGTGGAGTACCATTCATTCTTTATCTTGGACAATATACAAAAACAAATTAGATTTTACACAGTCACTCTTCAGTGCCCCTACCTTCCAGAGTGCAGAATTAATTAGATCTTTACTTAAAAATCCAAACCCATAAAACCATAATTATGGCAGGACTATATATACCACCTGGCAATAAAATATCAAAGTGAAACAATATTTTGTACTGGTTCTACCACCATATACAACGTGAGATAATTGTTATGGATCATGTAAATATTGATTGTTTCATCATTAACTCAAGAAATCCATCTTATACTATTCAGCTCTACATGTTCACACATCTGATTAACACTCCAATCAAGTACAATAAAAAGGCAACTTGGGAATCCACTTTAGATCGGATCGTCACCACAATTACAAAAAAATACAAGCTCCTCTGGCACCTTACTTGTCACCTTCAGTGACCACCTTCCTACCTTTGTAATTAGGACCCATACCCAAATCTCCTATGAGCACCACTATAGCAATGTCAGAAACATTACTAACTTCCATTGTGAAACTTTGTCCAGCATCTTGAGCTCTTGCAACTGGAGCATCCTATAACTCTGCCACTTGATGAGGTAGTCCAGGAATTTAACACTACCTTCTTAAATATTCTAAATCACCATGCCCCGGTAGGAGCCAAAAGAGCAAAAGCCACATCAGTTCCTTGCCTGAGAAAGGATACCAAACTAATAATGAAAACTAGAGACAATCACGAAGACCAGGGGCATATAACAGGACACAAGCCAATCTCCAGCATCACTGACATCTTAGGAATCTAGCCAAAGAATAATCAAATTAGGTAAAAAAACATACTACAGCACTTCCTAAAACATTAACAGATATAATCCAATTAAGAATTTCATAAATCCAGAAAAAAACACTCAGCCTGTACCTTCAGTATCAAAGCAAATTACAGTATAGCCAAACAACTCAACTAGTATTTTATCCAAACTTTCACTTCCCTCCTACGAAATGCTTGCAATAACTTGCCCCAAATAACCCCACAAAGGAGAACCACATTCCTACCTTCTACTTTAAACCAGTACCTACAGCTGTAATCAAACATACTTAAAAAAAAAAATACCACAATAGATCCTGGCAATCTACCCCCTGAATAACTAAAAATTGCTGCCAGTACCCTGGCATATCTGATCTCCATACTCATAAATTGCTCCATGAGAGAAAACTATGTCACAGAAATATGGAGAAAATGCTTAATCATATCTCTCCATAAGGGTGGCCCATCAACTGACCTTACCAGCTATAGGCCCATTGCCATACTATCATCTTTATCAAAAATCCTTGAAAATGCATCTCTAAACAACTGTTAACATACATTGCAGAAAACAATCTTCTCTCCAATTCAACATGGTTTTCATCTTAACCACAGTACCACCTCAGCACTGATAGAGATCACATGTGAAGTGCTTGATGCCACCTTCTCTGCTAAAAGATCTGATCGCCTCCAAACAAAATTATGGGCCATTATCACTACAAATTTCCAGTGCAGACATTTCTTACAAATAATGTCCTCACCGCTGCAGTAAGCTTTTTCAGTCAGAATACTAAATTCATGAACAGCCATGCAGAATTCACATGCATGTGACTATTCCATTGACACAAGAAGATAAAGACCTGCTTACTTACCAGGTGACCCAAGCTTGAGTAGCAGCTTGGGCAACTGACAGTGCAGGCAGGAAGAATGCAAATATCCATTCTGGTGGAGGGAGTAATTGTGGTCCCAGCTGACTCACATTAGTGCTCCACTGACATGTCTGCCTACTGTTGTCCCTATGTTCCAACTGTGACAACTTACATCTGAAACTCATTTAGCAACAGCTGACCATCAAGAGTGCTGGACCACACCTGAACTACAGTGCAAAGGCTGACCATCCAATAATAAGGGGTCACACCTGAACCTCATTTACCAAGTGCTGAACTTCCAATTACATGTGAACCCCAGCATAAATGCGGGTCATCCAAGAATGAAGGGTTACATCTGAACACCATTCAGCAACAGCAGCATTGATGCATGATCTAGGGGACACTCCTGAATCCCAGCATCAAGTCACACCTTCTAACAATGAGATATCCCTCCCTAATTCCATTAATCAAAGCAGACTATCCATCAAAAAAGGATTATTTCCAAGCCCCAATCACCAAGGCTGACTTTTCAACAGTGCAGGAGAATATTAAAACCCTAGTCACCAACATCCTAGAATAAGTGATCACACCCAAACCCTATCATGAAGGTCAACTATTCCACAATAGGTGATCATACCCACACCCACACATCAGTTTCCAAAGATAACCATTCTACAATGTAGATATCATACCAAACCTCAGCTGTAAAAGCTGACCATTCTCCAAAGACAGAACATGTCCAAACCCTGGCTAAAAACAACACAGATGCATGCACTACATCTCTGCCTGTTAAGACAGGAAGGAAATACAACTAAAGAAATAATTCTCTACTTCTAAAGCAGAGACAAACATCTCAATAAATATACATTCAGTATCACATGTTAACAATTATGGTGGCATTGCTAAAACTGTTTTCTTGAATTCGTTGCCTTGGACTCCTTTCCAAAAGGTGTTTTATCTTTAGCTTAGAAGCTTCATATTGCCTGATATAACCACTGTAACTTATAAACACGAATGTTTAAGCACAGACAAGCTGTGAATCATCACTGTTATGATGAAGCAAATGACAGGGATGTTAAGTATGTAATCTTTTCCCCTAGCCATCCTAACGTGTTAAAATGAATTGGTCCACAAAAGCTGGAGTGCAGGGTGTGGCCAAAGAAAACGCCTTGCTATATTGTGAATCATTTCTAGTTATGCTCAGAAATGCTAAGACAGAATGCTTTGTAATTACAACCTGCAAGCTGGTGGCAAAGAGGTGTGGTAGAAAACACCTGCTATTCAGCCAGCCTTGTTTCTGTGGTTGGCACAGAGGGCAGATCTGAATGTGATGCAATAAAATAAGCCAATGAGTCCTAACACATGCAACCTGAAACTCCTTCCTACAAGAGCAGTAAGTCATAGTTTCAGCAATGGTTTAGTAATTTTGAGCTATTTAAATTTATATGGCTTTTTTAACAGAAAGTCAGCTGGAGCCCTGACTCCTAAATGTGTAATTTCTTGGATGTCACATGACTGCTTTATACAATGAAAATGAAGATAGAGTGAATGATGAAACCAAGTTCTGCATGTTACATCTTCATAGCTAAATTCAATAATTAATTCAATTAGGCTCACAAAGGTGCTCCTTTTTCAGAGGTGAAGAGTAACTTGAAAAACACTGCATGATATAATAATGATTGTACAGGTAACAAATGCCTAATAAAAACTGTGTAATCAAACTAAATACAAGACAGTAAAGATAAAAAAATGCAGAAAGGAGAATGTCTTGACATTGGTCATTACTGATAAAAAAGGGTACTCATAATACATCTCCATACACTTACTAGTACATTGTAAAAGGGGACAAAAAGAAGCATTCATTAAATAAAGAGGAACAAAAAGTAACACAAAGGATATGTATATCAGAGCCAGCAGAAAAAATGTTAGGGAATAAGCAGAGCTCAGCATGTTTCAGAGATGATCGGAAAAAGGCGGATGCCACTATCTGTGCCACATCAATGTAATGGTCATAAAACACAGCAGCCCAATGTCCTCCTTCTGCACCTAAACTGAAAAGAAATCCCGAAGAAGGAAGTGTGTTCCATGCTAGCATGCACATTCCTCAGGGATTCTAGTAAACATCATCTTATAAAGTTGGAGTCCGCAGTATCTTTTTCCTACACTACAAAGGACATGAAGTATGCCCCCTCTGTGTGTGTGTGTGTGTGTGTGTGTGTGTGTGTGTGTGTGTGTGTGTGTGTGTGTGCTCGCCCATGCGTGTGTGTTTTTACTCACATGTATATTTCTAAAAATGAGTGAAACATTTGTATACTGAAGGCCAAAATGAATTACGAGACTCTATTACAAATAAAAATCACACATAGAATTAATGTTGACATATGTTGCACAGAAAATAAAATTAATACAACCTGCAATTATATCAATTTTTTCCAATCTGTCAATATTTAAGGCATTTTTTCATACTTTAACAACAATCTTGGACTCTTTTCAGCCCAACCTCGGCCAAGTCAGCAGATATTAAATGTATGGCATCACACTGCTATATATTAAGATGTGAAATATATGTTCAAAACTGATAACATCATGTTGTGGTACACAATATTTCTTAGCAGACATTGTACTACACAATGAATACATCAGTCCATCAGTTCACAGCGCTAGGTGAATGCAAAAGGGCAATTATATCTGCATCTACAGATAATATAAAGTGATAGTTGTATCTGCATCCACACTGATGCATAAATGAAAAGTGAAACAGTAATAAAGTATTTAGGAGAGTATTAATAAATAAAATAGCGATAAATATGTGCTTGAACTGTTAGACAATGACTTGTAAAATCATTGAGCAGTAAAGAGAAAAATAAATATATAAAGTGAAATTGATAGCCTTACAGAGTTAGTAGGAGCTGATTGCAGAAAAAAAGAAGTTATGTACTCACCATAACATTCTATCTGAGTAGTTAGACTTCATTTGTCAGCAACCTGTGGGTTTCGGATCCGATATGGATCCAAGCCGGCAGTTTTCCAAGCTAAGATCCAAGCTCCTCCCCCTTACCCATACTGCACTGCAACTTCCAACCCTCAGATCGAGTTTGCCATCCACAACGTGACACACATCAACCCAAGAGACATGAACTGACCTGATCACGCAGACTGGGTTCACAAGATCCAGTAAATCTGAGTCCAAGGACTATCGTAAACCACTACGGTCAGGGTGAAGGAGGGAGGGAAGGTTGCTGACAAGTACTCAGATGGAACATTATGGTGAGTACATAACTTCTTTCATCAGAAGTAGTTAACTTCATTTGATCATCAACCTATGGGACAGAGTCCCCAGCTACCAAAGACCTTGGGAGGCCCTTATGGAAGGATATTCCGGAGCACTGCAGAACCAAAAGAATCCCTTCCTCTAGATACCATGTCCAACTTATAATGAGTAATAAAAGTGTGAGAGGAAGCCCAGGTAACTGCTGAACAAATGTCATCCAGAGAAACTCTGGACCACAAGGTAGCAGTAGTAGCCATAGAACGAGTAGAATGAGCATGAACCTTGTCTGGTTCTGGTAATCCATGTTACTTGTACACCTGCAAAATACAAAGTGAGATCCATCTAGCACGAGAGTCACCTTTGAAACTGGTTTCCCCAAAAAAAGGCTTGGCAAAGGAAACAAATAGCTGATCAGACTTATGAAAGGGTTTAGTCCTATGTAAATAAAAGCGCAACTGTCTGTGGACATCCATCAAATGAAGCTTGTATTCCCCTTTGTTCTGAAAATTAGGGAAGAATACTGGGAGATTAACAGGCTGATCGATATTTGACTCCGAAGTGACTTTAGGGAGGAAAGAAGGATTTGTCCTTAGAGAAACCCTATCCTTATGGAAAACTAAGTATGGAGGTTTCATACCCAAGGCTTGAAGTTCAGACACTCTCCTAGCCGAGGTGATGGTGACTAGGAAGGCTGTCTTCCATGACAAGAATTTTAAATCAACTGATTCTGCGGGTTCGAACGGAGGGGAAACTAAGGCCTGAAGAACCAAGGTCAAATCCCATGGAGGGGAAGGATGCTAAATCAGAGGTCTCAGCAAAAAGGTGCCATTGATAAAAGTCTTACAAATTCTAGAAACAGCTAGTGAACCTGAATTTTCTCCTACATGAAAATGGGATATAGCCGCCAGCTGGACCTTCACATTGGAAGAGCTGGCCCCCTGTTGGAACATCTGAGACAGAAATTCTAATACCGCTGGAATAGGGGCGGTAAACGGGTCCAAATCTCTGAGAAGCCCAAATGGAAAAACGCTTCCATTTACTACGGTACACCTTTCGGGTGGAGGACCTGTGTGCCACCACCAGAATGGACTTAACAGGAGATGAGAGTCTGGGAGTCCTGGCAATTAATGAAACTGGAGCAACTAAGCAGTATGCTTGAGGCTGTCCAAATTTGGGATGGAATTCCGGAGGGGTGACAAATGAGATCTGGAATGGGATTCAATATCCAGGGCGGAGCTACTAGATTAGACCATAGGCAAGGGAACCAAACTTGACCAGAATGGGGCTATGAGGATAATCCTGCTCCCCAACCAACAAGCTTTCTGCAAGAATTTTGTCATGAGAGGAAGGGGGGGATACGCATAAAGAAGACCAGGTGGCCAAGAGCATCTCTGGGGGCTTCCCCCCGTGGGGGAATCAAGAGCAAAAAACTTGCTGCACTTCATGTTGGACGGAGATGCAAAGAGATAGCAGCAAGGCTGACCCCACTTGAAGAAGATCAGTTTCGCTACATAAGGGTTCAGAGACCACTCGTAGGGTAAAAGGATAGTCCTGCTCAGTTTGTCCGCTAAAATGTTGGACCGACCCAGGATGTGTGCTGCTATCAGAAAATGGTTGATGGAGATCACCCATTCCCACACTCTCATGGCTTCTCTACAAAGCGGATAGGACCTGGTTCCCCCATGTTTGTTGATATACCAGACCACTGACATGTTGTCTGACTGAAACGCAATCGTTCCCAGAGGAAGAGAAGCATGAAGGGCCTGCAACGCTAGATGGACCGCCCTCATCTCCAGAACACTGATATGCAGAACGGTCTTGTTCGGGGACAACGTGCCTTGGACAGTCCTGCCCGAACAATGCCCCCCCCACCCTAGATGAGAGCCATCCATGGTCACTGTGGCTTGGGGTGGGGTCGCAAAAAAGGGCATCCTTCTCGAAGATCCTGGGACTGAAGCCACCAGATGAGGGATGTTTTGCACACCTTACTTAGAGGAATCGGGTAATTTAAGGGCTGGTATAACAGAGACCACTGAACTTGTAACGTCCACTGTAACACTCTCATGTGCAGACATGCGCAAGGAACCAGATTTATAGCTGCTGCCATGGACCCTAAGATCCTCAGGACTAGCTCTGCTGGGGGTGAAGAGGTCTGAAGAAGTGCCAAGACATGGAGGGTCAGGTTCCGAAGTCTGTCTGGAGTCAAAAATACCTTGGCCTGGAGAGAATCTATTCTTGCCCCTATGAAGTCCAGAATCTGAACAGGCTGAAGAGAGGACTTTGCAAGGTTTATCATGATACCCAGTAAATTTGACAGCTGAAAGAAAGAATACCTGGCTTGAACAAGTTGATGCCTGGAGGGGGCGGTGAAGAGCCAATCGTCCAGGTACGGAAAGACCTGAATGCCCTGAAGCCTCAGGTGGGCCGCTACAACTGCCATAACCTTGGTAAACACCCTAGGGGCTGTGGTGAGACTGAAGGGTAGAACCCTGAACTGGTAGTGATTGGCTCCTTACCGAAAGTGGAGAAACCCCCTGGATCGCCTGTCCATCATAATATGGTAGTACGCATCCTTGAGGTCTACACAGCACATCCAGTCTCCCTCCTGCAGGAACGGCAGGATGGATTGTAAGGTGACCATCCAGAACTTCTCCTTGGCAATGGACAGATTCAATGTGGATAGGTCAAAAATTGGCCTCAAGTCCCCCATCTTTTTTTGGCAGTAAAAAGAACCTGGAATAGATGCCTGATCTGGACTGGTCTGGGGGGTGTGGCTGGATTGCCCTTTTGTTTAGCAGCTTTTCTATTTCCAAAGCTGCCACCTCTCTTTGAGCGGGTGGAACATCTGGGAGGTGCTTTGCAGGTAAGGGACTGTTCAGAAAGGGAATGGAATAGCCTCTGGATATTATCCAAAGCACCCAGCGGTCTGAGTAATGGACTCCCATTGAGCTATGTGCTTCGAAAAATGCCCCCCGACTGCGTCCAGAGTGGAGCAGTTGGGCAACCCCTCAGGACTGCTGTGCGGGTTGATCCAAAAATTGTTCCCGTGACCCGAAATTCTTTGGTCCCCCTCTGCCTCTGTATCGGTGTCCACCTTGTCCCCCTCTGCCTCTAGGGGAAAAGGAGTCTGGAGTGTCCCAGGAATGCTGAGACTTCCAGAACCACAACTTCTTTTCCCCCGCTGATCCCTGGAAAAGGACCTTTGAGGGTTAAAGAAGCGGATCCCAACAGCCAACAGCCTCTTCCCGTCCTTCTCACTCTGGACTAGCGTATCTCGTACTGTCTTCCCAAACAGGGTCGAACCATCAAAAGGGGCATTCGCGAAGGATGCTTGAAACATTCCGAAAAATTGCAAAGCCAGAGACAGGCATGACATCTCATGGTAATGCCAGACCCGGCCACCCTAGCGGCTCCCTTGGTGGCATGAGAGAGTAGACGCATGGACGTGTTAGTCACCGACTTAAGAGTGGCCATATGTGCCGAGAATGAGTATTTATCCTCAGCCGAAATGGACTCCGGGGGAGACTCAGCGTACTCTTTCACATGGAAGCGCTGAAGCCTGATCACGTGGGCCATGTAGTTTAGCGCTCTTATAGCAAAGTTAGCTGAAGCATACATCTGCTTTCCGAGTTGATCCATCACCCTAGACTCCTTTGTCTGGAGGATGGACCGAGGAACTCTCCTGTGCCAGTTCCTTTTTAGTGGCCACCACCACCACCATGGCATCAACTGGGGAACCCTTACTCTATGCAGGTTTGTCCGTAGGAGGGCTCAAAATCTTGTCCGGCCATTTAGGTATAGGTTCTACAGTGTCCGGCTCCTTCCAAGCTCTGGTGGTAATGAGATCCACCAGAGGATCAGCCGGGGGGACACCCAAGAGGTAGATGGGCCTGCATCGAATGCCTCCAGGAATACCGACTCGTCCGAGGAAGGCTTTTTGGTGGACCAACCTCCCTTCTGACGGAGGATTTCCATTATGTCTCCAAATGAGACATTTGTGGGATGTGATCTGGGGGAGCCTTCCCCTTCCTCCAAGTCGGTATCTTCTGTGAGGGACTCAGGGGAGTCCATGTGCCTCCTCTTGCACGTGCATTTGCGAGGGACCTTCTGGGGCATATCAGACACAGGCTGTCCCTGGGAAGACTGAATGACGGATGACACACTCAGCAGCGAGGGAGCAGGGAAGAACTCCAAGGAAAGAGTGAGGGGTCTCGATCCTCCTGAGAGAACCCTCTCCACAACGTCGAAGGCCAAATAGGAACCGGCTTCTCTGAAACTAGCAGGATGAGTAACTGTGCCCCTCGGATCCAACGAAGGGGTCGGAGACAAATCTGGAACCGAAGGACCCAGAGGAATGGTATGTCCCGACCATAAAGGAGCCGATGACACACTCATCCCCCTGGATCCAATGCCCAAATCATGGCTCCAAGAGCTCAGATCTGACATGGGATCCGACAAACTCGATGGCATGGCCGGCGTCGAGGTTGGAGGAACCATCGGCGCCGACCCACTAACTCTGGGGTTCCTCGGATTCAGGGACTCTGAAACCCAGGGATGGATCAGAGAAGGTGCTATTGGGGCAAACATTGGAGCCAAACTTCCCGCTCCGGCGGGAGGGGGAGCCAGCAAAACTCCCATCTGCAACTGAGTCTGTAAAAACCTTCTCATCATCCGGTCCATGTCAGCCTCCGATAGGTTTCTTGTTGATCTGGAGGACGCCAGACACTGGCCGAGAGGGCCGATGCGAGGACGACCTCGAAGCAGGCCGAATTTCCTCCTCTGGCTCCAGAGAAAATCTAGGGGAATGGAGCCAAGGGGAAGATGGCTTAGGAGTCTTGTCCGGGGTAGTGACCACTTTAACAGGAGGACCCGAAGGATCCGATGGGTCCGCTGATCTCTTACGCCCCCTATCTTTGTCTCTCTCTTTTTCCTCTTCTCTCTCTCTTTATCTCTCCCTGTGCTTCTGCTTCCTGGCCTCTCGATTGCCCTGTTTGGAAATGAGAGTGTGAGTCCTGGAGAGGGGAGGAGGACCAGAAACTGATACGGCCACAGCTGTGGTCGTAGAGGAAAAAGAAGAAGCCAGTTCTGCCGGGAGAAGCCCAGCCAAAATTAACTTGGCCCTGCGATGACACACACACACAGACAGACACACACACACACACACACACACACACACACACACACACACACACACACACACACACAGACACACACACACACACACACACACACACACACACACACACACACACACACACACACCATCTGCAACTGCTAGCAATTATTACTTAGGCAGAGAACTGTTAAAGAAGAAAGAATTACTCTTGTTACACAACTGCACTGCAGCAGTAGTAGTTTAAACAAAAAAAAACATATCAAAATAAACTTAGGATTTTTTATACCTTTAGGGATGAAAAGCAAAGAAGGTCTGCAGGAAAAGTCCAGTGTAAAACAACAGAATTATTTGACCAAGTGTCCAACACATTTGAAAGGGTAATATCACTGATGATGTTCATTATATTGATCACTGCTGCAATAGCCTTAGTGATATGGGTTTTATCCTACCAAAGATATAACAGCTAGCCAGCTTCCAAAGCTTCAGGGCACCTTCCACATGCTCAAACTGTCAAGTAGCTTGAGCTTAGCTGACTAAAAGACAAGTCTGGGCATTAAGCCCTTCAGAGATTTAATGCCACTGAAGAGCACGCTCCTCTAAGGATTTCAAGGATCGACGGTCAGCTTGGTGCTGTTCCTTTGCTGGGCAGAAAAGTTCCTTTTGGGGAAAAATCTTCCATTTTCTAAACGTTTGGATTTTATCACTTTCCTATTTAGGAAAATTATTTAAAGCTAGGAGATTTGTGTTTTAATAGACTGTCACAAGACTGTATTGTACTTTTAAACAGGAGCGCTCTTTTTTCCTGTAAGTTTAAATGTTGTGTAAACTTATGGAAAACCATTTTCTTCTGTGTTATTTTACTTTTCTGTGCTGGGATAGTGTTTTAAAGTGATTTTTATCGTGTTTTCTGTGAGAAAGTGACTTTTAAGGATGTTGTTCTTACCAGCATTCTCTGCTTGTCATCCCCAGAAAAGAGGCACCATTTTCAGCTTGACCATGGAACAAACTACATTCTGACTTTCGGTCCTTCTTCCAGACAGAAAAAGAAAAAGCTAAGCAAAAAGCCTTTGCCACCAAGGTAGGTTAGCAGTTTACCTCAGGCTCAGGTGGATGACTCTGCTGTGGCCATTTGTTGTACCTCAGAACACTCAGCTTCTACCCCTGATCCCTCTGATGTAGCACCTACAGCCACTATGGACTGGTGGTTTGCCACATCCTCTGTGGCTGCTGGGACCCCCTCAATGGACAAGGGAGAGCCACTGTCAGTCCTGGGAGAGGAAACACAGAAGCCTTCCCTGTTGTGTCAGAATGCTGTGCCCATCCCTGGGGAAACTGCTGCTTCCAGTAACAACATGGTTGGGCCCATTTTTCCTGTCAAAAAGAAACAGAAAACCAAGCATGTATCTACTCCTCCTCAAATTTCCTTAGACAGGAGTAGTTTACTGAGTCTGGTTCAGGGTTTAATCAAGGCTACTGATTCTTCTTGTGAAGTACTTTCTGGTAAAAGAAAGACGGATACTTATTTTCCTGAAAAGATTCAATATTTTGAATCTCAACAGCAAGATGAAGGGACAGATACAGGGTTTTCTCTTCAGAATTCTGATTCAGACTCAGGTGAGAGCTCAGTTTCTGATTCTCCCTTTGGGGCTTGCTCTTTCTCCTTTTCTGAGACTATGTGCCAGTGTTTTCAGTGGGAGACCACTGGGGTTTCTCAGACCCTCAGAAAATACTATGAGTTATTACATAAGGAATTTCCAAAACCTACACCTATTCCTCCTGTTCTGGCTGTTTTACAGGATGTGTGTGTTACTGCCTGCAATTTTCCTGATAGTCAGCCAGCTGGCCCTAAAAAGGCAAATAGGATGTATAAAGTTCATCACTCTTTTACATTTTTATACACTGTTGCCAGATCTGACCCAGAAGCTACAGCTTTAGTTGATCCCATTGCTGGTAAACATTTAGTTAATTCCAGTCCCACTCTTTCTGATAAGGATGGGAACATATTGATAAATATGGGAAAAAAGTGTACACTTCTGCAGCTTTGATTTTCAGAAATTTGAACTATCAGACTCATATGTTAAAAGTTTGTTCTGACTAACTGTGAAAGTAGGAGGAATATTTTATGTGCAGTTTCTTCCTGTGAGGAAGAAAATGTACTTTAAATAATTTAGTGTCTTCTATTGTACAGGTCACGAGTCATTGTTTACAGTGTGTGTATATGACTGTTGATAATTCATCTAGGACTATGGCCATTGGTACTGGTTTGAGGTGGTTTGGGCGACTGCATTCTCAGAACCTCCCATATGTTATCCTCTTTGGATAGATTTGGCCCCTCTGCTGCAGAGGTGATCAAAAAGTGTGATGAATCAGATAAGGTGATCCAGGGAATCTCTTAAGATTTTTCCAAATTTTCTAAGGGATTCTCTAACTCCTCATCCAGTTTTGGCAAAAAGCAAAATAAACAGTCTCAACAAAACACAGGGAAACAGACATTTAAGAAGAAATAGCATGATGGTTCCAAAAAGGAGCCCTAAATCTCCCAAAACCAAGGACAGTCCAACAACTATGAATGACCCCTTCCCACTCTGGCCTCTTTTTTTCTTCCAGAAAATCCGAATCTCCATTTTCCTCTTTGGCAACATATCATTCAGCACACTTACAGATGGTAGTGGGAGGAAATTCCTCCTTGACAGGGGGTGATTCGTCATTCTCCATATGAGACTCTTTTGTTTCCACTGGTTCTTTATCACATACTCTTCACAGCAGTGTTGGAACCAGTTCCTCTCTCCCAGGTGAGGAAGGAATTTTATTCAAAGATGTTCTTAGTCCTTGAGAGAGAAAATGCTTCTTTCTTTCCTAAACCTGTTTGTGATAATGCCCAAATGCCCAAATTCAAAATGATGTCACTTCACAACCTATTGTTTCTTCTTCCTCTTTCAAGTTTCCTGGTAACACTTCACTTAAAAGATGATTATCAAGGTGGGAGGCTGGCATAATGGTCAAGGGGTTTACCTTACAGACACAAAGTGCAAGGTTTGATTCTCACATAGGTTAACTGGCTAGGCTTAAAATGGCCCAGAACAGCAGTTAGCCTAGTATCAATCTATAAACCTATGATCACATTCCTATTCATTTGGGCTTCTCACAGTTCTTAAGGTTTTGTGTATCTGGATCACATTAGCAGTTTCCTGCCTTACACTTTGGACTATCCACTGCACCAAAATTGTTCACAAAGTGTCTAGATTCATCTACAGCTCATTGCAGGCTACAAGGTATCTACATTTTTCCATATTTAGACAATTTGCTTATCTTTGCAAAGTCTTTCAAAGTGTCAGAAATCTCCTTCATGAATGACAGATTTCGTATACAAGCTGATATTCTAAGAGAACATTCAACAGTTTTTCTTGACTCCTTCATACAGGATTGTGTTCATGGGATTTCTCAATTCAAACAGCTTTTCTTCCACAGGAAAAATAGATCTATATCTAGATCTATTTCTAAGGTTTTCCACTCAAACTTAGGTCACTGCAAGGGAATACCTCAGGATTTTGAGTCTCATTATACACCTGGCAAAACTCCACATGAGAAAGATACAATGGTATCTGAATTCTCTTTGGTCCCAGCCTCAACACCCTTTGTGTTTTTAAATCCCAGTACTTGGTATGTCAAAACAGAAATTATTTGATGGAGACAACAGATATCCTTAAATCCAGGTCTTCCCTTCTTCCTCCCTGTTCCAAAGTAGTTTTGGGACGGATAAGAGTGCACTGTGTGTGGGACATCAAGGACAGATGCAAGCATATAACTATTAAAGAGATGCTTGCCCTGATCAAGGCACTCAATTCTCTGAATCATCTTTGGTCCACAGGACCTCTTCTAAGTTGTCACAGACAATAACATAATCATGAGGTACATTTATTTTATTTTATTTTATTTTGTTTGTTTACCGGGTAATGTCCGAGTGGGCATGAGGCCCATTTTCAACGGCGGCCTGGGGAGAAAAGCTCCATGCATACAAATAGACAGTATTAAACAATCAAATTGAACACGTATTAATCAACAATGTATAAAGCAAGTCAGTAAAGAAATTAGTTATATAACAATAATTAGCAATTAATTAACAAATAAATTCACAAATTTAACAAAAAATGGTACAGTTAGTGATAAAAACTGGCCACATGAGTTAGTAGTGAGAACAGTGTGTTACAGTAATTGCAAGAAATGCAGTCTATATAACAGTTAAAGACAAAGCAGTATATGTGTATACATTCCTAACTGAAACTCAGTGTAGAATCAAGATAGCCTTCAGCAGTTAATAGTTGTAGCTGTGAGAATGAGCTACTTTAGGGTAATGTAAGGGAGCAGTAGGTAGCGTAACCAGGAGTATGGCAGGAGCAGAACCAGTGTTTTGCTAGATGTTCCTTAAGGAGGTTTGTAAACTCATGAATGCTGAGGTTTTAGCCATAGTTTGAGGAAGAGTGTTCCACAGTTTGGCAATTTTATGTCGAAAAAGGGTGGTGCCCTGTGTGTTGTGGATAATCTTTAAAAATAGTTTATTTGAGGATCTTACAGCTCTAGGATTGCTGTTGGGTTGAACAAGATTGGTGAGTGCCGGGCAGTTGTTAGGTTTGTGAATTATATTGTGGGCTATGGACAGTTGGTTAAATGTTAGAAGGTTTGGTAGTTCTAATCATTTAAGTTGGGAGAGTACAGAGCAGTGGTGGGTTGTGTAAGGGTGGCCTGTGGCAAACTTGGCGATTTTGTTGTAGCATGATTCCAGATTATTTAGGTCAGATTTATGGATGTTTGTAAATACTAGGGAGCCATAGAGGAGGGTGGAGAGTAGATGCATGCGGGCAGTGGCTAGTCTGGCATTGTCTGTAAGGTAGGCTTTAATTCTGTAAAGCGTGCCAAGTTTGGAGTGGACTATTTTGATGGTGAGGGAGATGTGGGTGTCAAACCTTAGGTTATCATCGATTGTGACACCTAGAAGTTTGGCTTGGCTGGTGGGATCTATTTTGGTTCCATTTGTGGAAAGGATAGAAAGTGGAGTCAGACATGTTTTGGGTTTATTGTAATTGAAGACAATTACCTTGGTTTTGTTGGGGTTAAGTATGCGTTGATGGCTAGTGAGGTAGTTTCGTATGTCCTGGAAACATTTTTGCATTTTTGTTTGTAGGTCCTGGGGGGTGGGGGCTGTGCAGATTAATGTAAAGTCATCGGCGTATTTGGCTATGGAGGCTAACTGGGTTGAAGAGCTGAGGTTGTTAGTAAAAACTGTAAAGAGAACAGGGCCAAGTATGGATCCTTGGGGTACACCAACAGTGATGGGTAGAGGAGGGGACAGGATGTTCTCTCATTTGTTGGCTTGCTGATGGTTAGACAGATAACTATGGAACCAGGACAGCTGTTGTGTTGAGGTCATGGGATGATAGCCTGTTTAGTAGGATTTGGTGGGAGATGGTGTCAAAGGCTTTTGACATGTCAAGGAATATGGAGGAGATTATTTGGCCTCTGTTTATAAGATCTTGAATGGTGTTTGTGAAAGATAGCAGGACAGTACTGGTACTATGTTTTGGCCTAAAGCCATGTTGTGTGGGGAAGAGGAGTTTGTGATTAAGGAGGTGGGCAAGGAGTTGGGAGTGAATGCATTTTTCTAAGTTAGTTAGATCCTTTGAGGGTCCGCCTTTGTGTACAGAAATGATGTGAGATATTTTCCATAGATGGAGTACATATTGTTCAGAGATAGAACGGTTAATTAGGACTGAAATAGGATAGGCGACTGAGGGGGCAGCAATTTTAAGGAATTCATTAGATAATTTATTAACTGCTAGAGAGTAGGGTTTGAGTTTGGAAAGGAGAGATTTTATGTAGTTTGTTTGGACTGTGGTGAAAGAAAAGGGGATGGGAGAGTCAGAAGAGGGAAGGGGTACAGTGAGAGGTTGATTAGTCAGTTTACCAAGAAGAGATGTGATTGAGTAAATGAAGTGGGTATTAAATTGTGCAGCTGTTGGGTCTGAAACCGTGGAGTTGGTGGGTGGGGAGGTGGGGGTATAGCCTAGGTTGAGAAGATTGTTAATATTTTGCCAACATTTTCTGGGGTTAAATTGATGGGTTTGCTGATCTGAAAGGAAACAGTTTTGTCTATTTTTATCTGTCCCTTAGTCTGGTTACATAGCTGCTGATATGTTGTGTGGTCTACGTTATTTTTGGTAGTGTGGTAAGTGGACCATGCCCTGTCTCTTTGCTTCAGCAGTGCTAGGGTATCTTTAGATAGCCAAGGTATGTGCCTAGTTTTTGCTCTTATTTTTCTTGTGGGTATTAATAAGCAGGAAGGAACAAGGTGGTTTCCCCTTTGCAGACTAGCCATGTTAGCTTGAGATACAGTTTAACAGCACACTCTCACTCTACAGGCATCCAACATTCAATCAGAGCAAAGCTGTGTGGGAGACAAACTGATCAGGACCAGAGCAGACCCTCACAATGGAAACTTGATCAAGGGGTCGTCCAAGATTTGATTCATCTGTGGAGATTTCCTCAGTTAGACCTCTTTACCTCCTCTCTGAACAATCAGCTAGCAAGATTCTGTTCCAGAACTCCATGCAAGAAAAACTGGAAGACAGATGCCTTTTCCTTTCCTTGGTAGGAATGTTCCTGTATGCTTTTCCACCCTTTCCTGTAATATCCAAGGTATTTCTGAATATTCAGAAAGCATCCTTCAAGATCATTGAGGTGACTCCATTCTGCCCAGGTAACAGTGGTTCTCCCTTCTTTTGGAAATGGCCAGGGGCAATTACCACAAGCTTCCTCAAAGAATGGATCTACTCACACAAGATCAGGGTGTGTTTGATGGGTCTACTTCTTTTGACCAACTCCCATTTGCCCGACACTCATTTGCCTGAGACCAAATGACTGAATTTACAATTGCCTGACACATCAATTGCCTGACACTTCATTTGACTGACAAGTATTATTAGCAAGAAAATGGCATATGCCCCCTTCCCCACTGTAGTGCGACCCTGGAGTTAGAATATAGTTGGGGGTATGGGGGCAGCCCACAAGGGGTCCTTCATTTCATATGATATTGTTAACTTTTGATGTAATATTGCTTAGTAAAAGAAAGTGGGTAACAGCCCCCACACCCCTAACTATATATTCTAACTCCAGGGTCGCACTACAGTGGGGAAGGGGGCATATGCCATTTTCTTGCTAATAATACTTGTCAGTCAAATGAAGTGTCAGGCAAATGAAGTGTCAGGCAACTGACATCTCAGTCATTTGGTCTCAGGCAAATGGGTGTCGGGCAAATGGGAGTTGGTCAAAAGAAGTAGACCCATGTTTGATACACCCCTACATCAATCAACTTCAACTGATTGCCTGAATGATACGGTCTTAATTCCTTTTAGGCATCTGTTTACTGAGGATATGCAGCAGCTACTAATGGAGGCAAGAAAGCCTGCTGCTAAAATTTGGAAAAGCTAGCTGGGTGGGGTGTGGATGTACTAAATGAAATAATTATTACATTAATTTGTTACAGGGAAATGCTTTTTTTGCTCTACAGTTGAAGAGCTTACTGAGGTGGGGCACTGGCTTGTGGTATTGCCACAGGGTGCTGACTGAACCAGCAATACTTCTGATAACCATGAAATCCAAAGTGAGGCAAATGCAGGCAGGAAGTAGTAAATCCACACAGTTTATTTAGAGGAATAAGCAATTTTGTCTCAAACAGTTAATTTATCAGGGACTTCATCAGAAACAGTACAGATTCATCCTACACCAAATTTATGTAAGTAAAAGATGACATCATATTCTGTCTTGGAGCCCAAATGTGTAAACATACCCCTTAATATAAATATATGAATATGCATATAAACACTATATTAGTATCAAGAAATTAAAAATGTATAAATAAAAAACAATTATACACAAAAGGCATAAAAGCAATATAAAAAAGCAAAATAAAATATGAAAGAATTAGACAATTTTAAAAAATGCAAACATAATTACTAGAAAAACTATATTTTGAGAGCGTTCAGTTTTAAAAGACTAGAGATAGAGAGACTTTCATTTAAACCTGGTCAGTATATGGAATTCAGGCACATTTCCCATATTAATTCCAATTTTTCCAAAAATAGCCCCATGCACCACCTCTTTCTGATGGAGATACAACTTCTAAAACAATAAATTTAAACGTGTCCTGGATTTAATGTGACATGCTTTGCTTGTGCATTCACTTTACAACAATCTCTAATATTTCTCATATGTTCTCCAATCCTGTTTTTGAGTTTACATTCTGTGTTCCACACATAAACACATAAACAGTTAGAACATAAGGCACAATAAACTAATTTCTCACTGTTACAACAGCATTTACGGAGTATCGTCACCCTCATATCATTAATTGTAAATGTATTTCCTTCAAAGATATAGGGGCAAAATGTACACCTACCACATTTATATCTCCCAGTAAACGGAAGGTGCTGATGCTCAAAGAGGTTTTTTAAATCAGAGCCACTTCTAAATACACATGTGGGTCTATCCCCCACAAGCTCCCTAAGATCCCTGTCACCACTTAATAACTTCCATTTTTTTTTGCAAAATGTTCTTAACATGAAATGCATGGTTTGTTGTAGTGAAACTGGAATGGAAGTTCTGTTTTGGCAAATGTGTCGGGTATTCAAATCCAATCCACTTATAGCTGTTGAGCACTGTACAGAACCGGCAATGGTAGTATCTGTAACAGTAGATCTGGTTACATTCTGATTAGAAGTAGGATTTAAGATCGGTAGAAAGTACCCAGTACGCCTCTTATCCATAAGCTCATCCATTAGATTATTAGGGTATCTTCTCTTAGAAAACATGTCCTCCAATTTCAAACATTCATTCTCAAATGACTCCCGCAAGGTCATCATACGGGCTGCCCTGACAAACTGGCCTTTAACCACAGCCTGTTTTTGTGAGAAGGGGTGACTACTATTATAGTGGAGAAAGTTACTAGAATATTTTTTTTTATGATAAATTTCTGCTAAGAACCTGTAATTTATATTGTCTTTCTTCAGTAAAATGTCCAAATGGCCTGAATTCCAGATACTGGCCAGGTTTAAACGAAAGTCTCTCTATCTCTAGTCTTTTAAAACTGAAAGCTCTCAAAAGATAGTTTTTGTAGTTATTATGTTTGTATTTTTTAAAATTGTCTAATTCTTTCATATTTTATATTGCTTTTTTATATTGCTTTTATGCCTTTTGTGTATAATTGTTTTTATTTATACATTCTTAAGTTCTTGATACTACTATAGTGTTTATATGCATATTTATATTAGGGGGGGTATTTTTACATTTGGGCTCCAAGACAGGATATGATGCCATCTTTTACTTACATAAATTTGGTGTAGGATGAATCTATACTGTTTCTGATGAAGTTCCTGATAAATTAACTGTTTGAGACGAAAGCACTTATTCCTCTAAATAAACTGTGGGAATTTACTACTTCCTGCCTGCGTTTGCTTCACTTTAGATTTCGTGGTTTCCTTTGTTCCTGTTTGGACTGGTTTACAGTTACTTCTGATAACCAGCATCTATTCAGGGCTAGATGTTTTCTGGTCTTACAATATTTGCGTGAAGTACTATCCTATAGCCTTTCTAATTCTTCTATTGTGCCTAAAGTGGTATCCAAGTTTTACTTTTAGCCAAAATATTTCCTATTTTCTTCCCTGAATCTAAAAATGAGGGAGAAAGGATATGCCATACCTTGTATATCCACAGATAACTCAGGTACTATCTTGACAGAACTAAATATATGAAGGTAAGAAAAACGGGACAACCTTTGTCAAAACAGACTATTTTGAAGTGGTTGCCTAAAGCTATTACCTTTTGTTATACTCACCACCATAATAAAAGTATTCCAGACAGGTTAAAGGCCCACCCTGCCAGGGCCTTGGCTTCATCTTTGGCTTTTTGGGAAGGGTTAGATTCTAGATAGTGCTACTGGTCCTCTGTACCTAGTTCTACAAAGCACTATAATTAGAAGTTATGTCCTTACCATAACGTTCCATGTGGAGTGTTCATCTCGCCTTTGTTCTTACACCTGGGTTCGGAGCCGATCCTCGGCTCCGTGTCGGCCGCTTGGCAAGCTCTGCATCGAGAAGAAGCTCGAGACCAACCTAACTCCCACAATCCCCCTCTGCCTTTACCTCAGATCTAGTTTGCAAGCAAACCAGAAGTCAACAGAGAGAGTAACACATTCATGCCAAAAACAACATAACTGAGAGAAACGCCTATACATATATATATATATATATATATATATATATATATATATACATATATACACAACAACTGCGTAATGCAGAAGCAGGAGAAACCAAACCAGACACCAAACTGGACGTTCTTCCTGAGGGTGGGAGGGTGGGAATGTAAGAACAAAGGCGAGATGAACACTCCACATGGAACGTTATGGTAAGGACATAACTTCTAAATGTGAGAGTGTTCAATCTCGCCGTTTGTTCTTACACCTGGGTAACGTCCCTAGCTCCATGTTCCTGAGGAACTCACAGGAGAATGTTCTTGAGCACAGTAGAACCAAAGGTTGCCCTGTCCCTAGAAACCCTGTCTACCTTGTAATGAGAAATGAATGTATGTGGTTTAGACCAAGTGGCAGCTGCACAAATAGTGTCTAATGGTAAGCGAGCTGCATGAGCCAGGGATGTAGATACTGATCTTGTAGAGTGCCCCTTGGGTTTGACAGGTAAAGTTTGTTCCGAAGCAGCATAAACAAATATAATGCAATCAGTTAGCCATTTGGAAAGGGTTCGTTTAGTAACTGCTATACCTTTCCTGCTGTCTGCAAAGGCTACAAAAAGTTGATCTGTTTTCCTGTGATCCTTTGTTCTATCCAGGTAAAATCTAAGTTGTCTATGAACATCCAACTTGTGTAACATATACTCTTATATTGGAGTGGTTTTTGAAAAAGGTAGGGAGCTCAATGGATTGATTGATGTTATTAACGGAGCAAACTTTGGGGAGAAAGGACGGATTAGTGCGAAGAGATACTCTGTCAGAGTGATAGATCAAATAAGGGTGTTTAATAGAAAGAGCCTGAAGCTCTGACACCCGTCTAGCCGATGTAATGGCCACCAAAAAGAGGGTCTTCCACGACAAATACTTTAATGGACAAGAAGAGGCTGGTTCAAAAGGAGGTAACATCAATTTAGACAATAAAAGGTTCAGATTCCAAGGTGATGTAGGAGTTCTAACTGGTGGTCTAATATGGAAAGATCCTTTCAGAAAGGCCTTACAAAGTCTGTGAGCCATAATAGGGGCCCCACATTCTTCCACATGAAAGTTGGAAATGGCAGCCAATTGCACTCTCAAAGTGGCAGGAGAAGCTCCTTGGTGGAACAATTCAGTTAAAAACTCCAAGATCTTATTTAAGGGAGCTATAACAGGGTCCAATTGCTGTGTATTTGCCCAGTAAACAAAACGCTTCCATTTACTGATGTAAGTCTTTGTAGTGGAAGCTTTATGAGAAGCCACTAGTATATTCTGAACTGCAGGTGAAAGAAGATCAGACCTGGCTAAGTAGGGAAGCGGAGCAGCCAAGCTGCTAGTTGGAGTGACAGTAGCGAGGGGTGGGGAGCCCCTGACGAGTGGGTCAGTAGATCCGGCTCCAGGTCCAGGATCCAGGGTTCCCGAATGCGGTGTGCCAGAAGAAAGGGAAACCAGATCTGACGAGGCCAGATTGGGGCAATGAGGATAATCGTCCTTTGCAGGTTGTTGGCTTTCTGCAGAAACTTTGCAATCAGGGGAAAGGGAGGAAAAGCGACAGGAGACCCGGGGCCAATCGTGAACCAGAGCATCCTGGGACTTCCCTGAGGGGTAATAGGGCAAAATAGCTTCTGCATTTGGCATTCATTGGAGACGCATAAAAGATCGCAGGAAGGCTGGCCCCATTTGGCGAAAAATCTCCTTCGCAACTGACTGTTTGAGGGACCACTCGTGAGGCAACAGGATTGCTCTGCTCAACCTGTCGGCTATGACGGATGTGCGTTGCAATCAGAAAGCGACCCGTGGACTCCGCCCATTGCCAGATTCTCATGGCCTCTCTGCATAGCTGATAAGACTTGGTTCCCCCTTGTTTGTTTATGTACCAGACTACGGACATGTTGTCCGTCTGAACTGCAATAGTCCCTAGAGGAAGAAGGGGAGCAAAGTGTTGCAACGCTAGAAACACTGCCCTCAACTCTAGAACATTGATGTGCAGATTGTACTCTAAATTGGTCCATTCGCCTTGGACTGTCTGTCCCTGAAAGATGCCCCCCCACCCTGTCAGGGAAGCGTCAGTGGTCACCGTAGCTGTCGGCGTGGGTAGCACAAATGGTCTTCCGCTGGAAAGATTGCAAGTCCGGAGCCACCAGGCTAGGTGTGATTTGCATGTGTTTGTGATCAGAATTTCGTGCGTCAGAGGTAGCTGTTGGAAGGACCATTGTGCAAACAGTAGCCATTGTAGAACTCTCATGTGCAGTCTTCCCAATGGTATCGCAATGAGAGAAGCTGCCATGAGACCCAAAACCTTCAGAACCAGTTTTGCTGGGGATTTTTTGGATGACAGAAGAAGAGATATGTGGCTTTGTAGTGAGGCTATCCTTTCTGGAGGAAGTCTTAGAATTAAACATGCATCCAATTCTGCTCCTATGAATGAGATATGCTGTGATGGCTGTAGTAAAGATTTTTCAAATTTACGGAAATTCCGAGATGAACACAAAGCTGCAGTGTGTAATCCCTGGCTTGAATCAGTTGTCGCTGGGTGGTGGCAGAAAGGAGCCAGTTGTCCAGATACAGAAACACCTGAATCCCAGGCGTCTCAAGTGAGACGCTACCACTGCCATGCATTTGGTGAAAACCCTGGGGGCTGAGGTCAGACCAAAGGGCAGGGCTCGAACTGAAAGTGGCTGGCTCCCAGCCGGAAGCGCAAGTGATCCCTGGACGCCCTGGCCATTTTGATGTGGTAGTATGCGTCCTTCAGATCTATTGAGCACATCCAGTCGCCTTCTGTAAAAATGGAAGGATCGATTGAAGCGTGACCATCCGAACTTTTCTTTCTTGACGAAGGTATTGAGATTGCATAGGTCCAGAATCGGCCTCCAGTCCCCTGTCTTTTGGAACTAAAAGAACCTGGAGTAAGTTCGAATCCTCTTTGGTCCCCTGGGACTGCTTGGTTCACTTTTTCTAGCAGCTTTGAAATTTCTATAGCTGCAGGGTCTCGCAGATGGGGCGGCACATCTGGGAGTCTTTCCTTCGGAATTGGGGGCAATAGGAAGGGTATTCTGTAGCCTCTGGTAACAACGCTTTTTACCCAATTGTCTGATGTAAGATTTTGCCAGGCCTGAGGGTATAAAGCTAAGCGACCCCGACTGCCTCCAGAGTAGGACAGTCGGGCCTCCTCTCAGGAGTGCTGGAAAGGTTTCCCAGGGGTTGTATCCCTGTCACCTTGGTTTTGCAGACCCCCTCTGTCGCCAGGGCGGCGTCTTCCACCTCTGCCCCCTCCTCTGCCTCTAGAGGGGGAATCACCCTGTGTGCCTGGGAAAGAGCCTTGGGGTTTTCGAAACCACATTTTTCCACCACGTTGCCCTTTGGGGTACGGTCTGGATGGGGTGGAAAAACGGACTCCGACAGCAGACAGAGTCTTTCCCTCTTGCTCACACCGGGTAAGGGTCTCGTTTACTTTGGGGCCAAAGAGAGTGGCACCATCGAATGGGGCGTTAGTAAAGGAAGACTTGAAGGTTTCCGCAAATGAACATAAGCGCATCCAGGATTGTCTATGAAGAGCAATCGCTGAAGCTGCTGCCCTACTCGATCCTTCGGCTGCGTATGAGATCAGCCTCATGGACGAGTTTGCAATAGATGTAAGGGTATTGAGATGTGCTGTAACCTTTTCTGAAACAGCAGCATCTGTAGTACCCTGGAGGGTATCTCCCAACTCTTTGATTAGATCCCTCTGTAGCCGTGTGAAGTGGGTCAAATAGTTCAGGGATCGCATAGAAAAAGCCGCTGAACTAAAAATGCGCTTCCCATACCTGTCCATAGTCCTAGAATCTCTGTTAGGCGGATGGACAGATGAGGAAGATTCAGACATCTCCTTTTTCGTGGCCGCTGCCACCACCATAGCGTCCACTGGCACTCCCTTTGTCAGATAAGCCTTATCCTGAGGGGCAGTAATATATTTGTTAGGCTTTCTAGGGACTGACTCCACCGTGTCAGGTGTCTCCACGCCCGAGCAATCATCTCCATCAACTCATCAAGGGCGGAGTGACCCAGGAGGAGGAAGGGCGAGCACCGAATGCCTTCAGCAAGACTGACTCATCCTCAGAAGGGGGAAGGGATTGCCAATCACCTCTCTGCTTTAGGATCTCCAGGATGTCAGAAAAGGAGACATCCTCTGAGGGTGACTTTGGGGACCCTTCTGACTCATCCAAGTCAGTGTCCGATGTCAATGATTCTTGTGGAGAATCTAAGTGTCTCCTCTTACACAATCTTTTCCTTGGAACTTCCTCGGGGGGGGGGGGCATCCGAAGAAGCCTCCGAGGAAGAAGGGACACCTTCCAGGGGTGGCTGAGACACAGGTGCTCGACGCTTAGATGTAGCCGTGGGTGCAGAGGAGGATAACGGTCCTTTATGGGAAGGAGAAGCTGTTTCTGCTGATGTGGTTGTCTGGGAAGACAACACCTTCCTCATGAGGTCGAAGGCCCCCGGGTCCCGAGTCGAGGTATCTCCCGGTTCCGAGGAAATGGGAAAAATCCCCGAGACAGGCACCGAAGGCATCGACCCCGAGGACGGAGCCGAGTCGATCCGAGCCGAGGCCCCGAGAGGGAGCGTCGGAACCGAAACATCGGTCCGACTCTCAGTCCCGGATCCAAGGATGGATCTTCGGCTCCGAGACTCCGGTACCAGATCCAACGGAGTCGAGGTGAACGGAGCCGACCGAGAGAAAGACGGTTCTGGCACCGAGGGCTCCACAATCATCAGATCAGCCTCTCCCAGCTCCGAAGACTGGATAGGTTTCGGAGGAGGAACAGGTGGAGATAAGGGAAGGCCTTCGAGTCTCGACACCAACTGGGAGGAGACAGAGATGAGCTTGGATAAGGCCAGATTCTCCATTAATTTCTGCACCACTCGGTCTACATCGCTGTCGCAGTGGGGCCTGGAAGAGCGCCGAAGGAATCAAGACGGAGCCGACCTCAACAGTGCCGGGGGAAGGAGCTCCGTCACCGGTTCCAAGACTCGAGGCTCGGAAACTGACAACAGTTCAACACTCGGCCCCGAAGTCTGTGGAACCGGTGATCGAACTTTAACTGAAGAGCTCGGAGCCGAAGACCTGGGCTCCGACGTCTTCGATTCCTTCGAGGATTTGGATGTCTGGTCTGATGCATCCAGAGCCTCTTGAAAGGTAGGTTTTAGAAGACCCCTATCCATAAGTTTCCTGCGCCTATCTGTCATGACCCTTCCACTGAAAGAATGACATATTGAGCAGTCTTCTTGCAGATGGAGAGGGCCAAGACAGTAGACACAGGAACTATGATTATCAGTCACCGACATCTTCTGCCCACATTGGCAGCGTTTAAAGCCAGACTTAGCTTTCTCAGACATGTCACAATTTTAGGTACAGCTAACAGAGAAAAAGTCACTATTAAGTCAAATCCAGTAATTTTGTCTAATCCAGAAACTTATTGTCAAATCCTGTAAAAAGTCAATCCAGTAGTCAATCCAAGAAAAGGGTGGGGTAGGCCCCGAGGGAAAACTCTAATAAAGTATATAAAAAAGACTTTATATGGAACCGAGAATTCCTCGAAACACTACTAACACACACACACACAGTCACTTAAGAACAATTTTTTTAGAAAAAATTTTAGGAGAAATATAAGAAAATTATAAATCTTAGCTTAAGGTTGCTCGAGCTCATCAAACTGATGCGAACGCTGCAGCGGCAAACTAGATCTGAGGTAAAGGCAGAGGGGGATTGTGGGAGTTAGGTTGGTCTCGAGCTTCTTCTCGATGCAGAGTTTGCCAAGCGGCCGACACGGAGCCGAGGATCGGCTCCGAACCCAGGTGTAAGAACAAACGGCGAGATTGAACACTCTCACATGCTTCATTCCTTCTCTAGGCCCAGTTCAGGCTTGCTAGGACCATTCTCCATGGACTCCAGGAGTCTTCTCCTTCCAACTCCCAGATGTAGTAAGATAGCATAATCTACCCATATAGCTACAATGAACATAGTACAGCTGTGGAAGTATACTTACCATAACAGTAAATGTTTGAATGATCACTACTGTAGTTTACTTGCACAAATGTAATTTATTTATCTAAAGTTCATGAAGGCTTATAAATCTGCACCCTACAAAGGTCAGCTGGGAAGATTATCGGAGAAACCTGACTCAATGTAAAAAAGGAAATATCTGTCATCATACCTTCAGAAGTAGGAGGTTATGTTGCTGCATGGACACTTGTGAGTCTATATCTGGATATGGGGATGGAGCACTACAGTCTGCAGACCACTGAATATCCCAGTCTGCACTTACAGTCACAAATAGCTCAAAGAAGATATTACAATGAGTACTCAGCTAAAGATAAGGAGCAGTGCATTAGTAAGGTATACAACACAAATCTGAGATGCTTGAGCACGTACTTCCAGCAGCACAGGGACTTGAACATGGATGAGAAGCCTAAAGTAATGCACATTAACAGACTTAATTACATGTTTTGGGAGTGCAGTGCCAAGAATAACGTGAAGTAGTATGTAGGAAGGGAGGTGCAGAATGGGCATTAGAAGGACTTTACACAGGGTAAGGTGGACTGTTACGACATGTTTCACAATAAGCACTGTCAAGGAAGACTGCAGCTTCAAAAAAGCTGGAAGAATAGAATTCTTTACAGAAACCACAATAACTGAAGTCATTATCCTTAAAACCAAAATACAGAAATTGATAAAACATGAAGGAAGAGCTGAGCTAAAAAAATAGTTTTTGCTTGGAGCAAACTGTCCTACACATGGCATGTTGAGAATAAAGCCTTTCCTCCTTACTCATATTAACTCCATGGTCATACAACAGTGAAAAAAGGGAACACACACACACCACATGGAAAATCACCCATCCCCACTCTAAACGGTAGCAGTCTACTGTGGTAAAGATAGACACATGGAAGAATCATACAAAAGCAAATATAATTGTGAAAAACACTGCAGATTTAAAGCAAATAACATGGAAAAGCAATTAAAAACAGTCAAACTGTAACATCAAAATGTACCTCATACAGACAGAAAAAGTACAGTTGTGTAGGTAACTTACCATATTGATAGATGTTTGAATAGATCACGATTGCAGTATTTTTAACTTCTGGGAATTTCCTGACAAAGGTCTCATCCATCTGTTCAGCTTGCCAAAGTTGAAATTCCTTCTTCGGCGAGGTATCCATCCATCTGAAGCACGCAGCAGCATGCTGGTATAAGAGACGTGCACATGGATACCATCCTTAGAGCTTGCTTGCCCTGCTAATAAGAAGTTAGATGAAACACTGACTTATTCCAGCTGCTCGAATCAATAAAGGCAGTCCACAAATATGTAAAATGTTTGCACCACTTTTATATGCACTCACCGTACACTGATTAACATAACTTATATAAGTTATTCAAAGTCACTCACAGGTTTGCAATACACCATCTGAGACAGTCAACGATATCCCGTGTGGCCAGAGCAGTCCCAGGGGTTTAGGAGACGTGGTGATGACGTCAGACGTTGGAGACGACAACAATATGGCGAGGGTGAGATCTACGCGAACAAATGAAGGCATGGCGGGTTCTTTGGACAGCATGAATAGAACTGGATATAACAATTGCAATTTTTACAAGGGAAATGATTTTTCCAAATATCGTAATATGGATTTTAATAGTCGGTTAAACAGGCCGTTTAACAATTCCACCAAGGCAGTAGACCTTGAACAAAGAAGTAATACGACATACAAAGATAAATGTAAGACTTTAAAAACATTACTTACCAGATACAGAGGCCTTGTAGTAGAAAACTGGTATTTTAATAAATGTCTACAGGACAGTATTGTCCCGAAAGGGCTGAGGATAACAAAATTTCCTAGCAATGTTAATTATGAAGTTGATCATGAACTGTTTAAAAACATTAGTAATATTTTTAATGATTGTGATTTATCCGTTATTAGAGGGCTTATGAAAAACAATGAAAAGAAAATGGAGTTAAATAAGACAGAAATAGATAAATTATATAAAGAAATTTCTGATGATTTATTGTTTTCGATAGAAGAATATAAGAA
Organism: Protopterus annectens; assembly: GCF_019279795.1. Classification (NCBI taxonomy): domain Eukaryota; kingdom Metazoa; phylum Chordata; order Ceratodontiformes; family Protopteridae; genus Protopterus; species Protopterus annectens. Next base: position 112,604,383 of record NC_056739.1, read on the forward strand.
TGTATATTTTAGAACTGTATATGATGTAGACAGTATTACAACACGCAACTATAACAGAAAAGTATCCAAGCTCAAAAGGGATTTGAATGAATAACGTTCTGGAGTTGCTTATACAAACAGTAGCAACTACCAAAAATCACATTATGAGAAGAAATTTCATTATCAAACACATTTGGCTAGCATTAGGAATGCCGATACATTTAGGGGTGGAGAGCAAGGCGAGCATGTTGAAATATACAGTAATCATTACCCTGGGGGTGACTTTGGGGAAACCATCCACCACTATCACGATGATTACAATAAGGATAACGACATCCCTTTAGAGGAGCTAGGCCCCAGGAGATCAGAAAGAATAAGGAAAAGAGTACCCCAACAGCAATCTTACGCTCAGGTAACGGGGGACCATCGATTCGACATGAGGGGCACGTACAAATAGATGGTATAAACACTGTTGCTGCTTCCAATGGTTTCCTTTTTGAGAATTCACCTGGGGTGAATGAAGTGGATTCCATTATACATTCTTCAGATAATTTTAACATTTTTAATTACACCGATGTAGTGATTAATGACACTTTTTTAAGTTGTTTACAAAAGGGTTTACCTTTGTGCCACAAAAGATACCTACCATGGATAATATTCTACTGGATGTTAAACTTTTTACTAGAAAACTAAATTTTTCAGCTATTTCTAAAGAGGGTGGATTTTATAATGTACAAGGGAACTTACAAAGACGGAGTATTTACAACCCACCACTGCAACATGATATTTTGAGTTTTGAGAATGTTTTGACCAATCAAATTAGAAGTAATTATTTTCAGAACTATAGGAGACAAGGTAGCAATTTAACAGAGGAGGAAAATCAGCTTATTAATGAACTTAGAAGTAATAGTAAGATTAGAGTGATGAAACCCGATAAGGGTGGGGGTATGGTCCTGATGGACCAGTGGGATTATACCAGAAAAATGTTGGATATTTTGAACAACAGCAATAGTTATACAGTTGCCTCCAAGAATGAAATCAACATTTCATACCAGAAAATAGATTATTTCTTGGATGACAATTTGTTACAGGGGCTTATTAATAGAGACCTTTATGAATTTTTAAAAGTTAGTAAACCAGTGATTCCCACTATTTTTGGTATACCCAAAACACATAAAAATGTGCATGATCCTCCCATGAGACCAATTGTATCATCACATGGTTCTAAGACACAACCCTTGGCAATATATACTGATACAAAATTAAAAGGCTACCATTTAAAATATCAACATATTGTAATTGATTCGTGGGATTTTTTAAAGAAGATTAACAAAGTAAATTATGATGAAAGAGACATTTTTATTACTATTGACGTTAAAGATTTATTTATGGTTATACCCCATTGTATTGGACTAGACTGGTTTGAAAAAATACTGGTTGAAATCGATTTTTTGGTGCCGGATGAATTTAGGCTTAAATTAGAAAATATGGAATTGGTACTTAAGAATAATTATATATTTTTTCAGGGTGATTATTATCACCAAGTTGAAGGTGTAGCTATGGGGGCAGCATGTGCCCCCATATATGCCAATATTATTATGCTATATTGGGAGAAAAATTATGTTTTTGTATCTGAATATTTTCAACATATTAATTGTTATTATAGATTTTTGGACGACATATTTATTGTATGGACAAGTCCAGAATATACTATTAGTGAATTCATTGACTATATTAATCAAAGCACCTCTTTTCTTAAGTTTACCCATGAAATTAATCAAAACGTAATGCACTATCTTGATGTTCAAATATTTAAGGACAAGGTTGCAAAAAATTATAAGTCCATCATTTACTGGAAAGAGAACTTCTCCAACACATATCTTCATTTTGAGAGTGACCATCCAATGCAACTAAAAAAGAATGTTGTGAAGGGACAGATGATTCGGATTTCTAGAATGACGACAGAGTATGATACTTTTTTGAAGGAATTAGATACGTTAGAGAACATGTTTTATGAAAGGGGGTATCCACGAGCATTAATTGACAATATTAAACAGTTTGTGATAGAAAGAAGGGGTACTAAATATACCCCGTTGCTTGGATTGGACAATGACCCTGAGGAAAATGTGTATACTTATAATACAGAAATGAGTTGCGAAAAGAATATTGCAAATAAAATGACCATTCCATACATGACATTAACTTATTTCAAAAATATGGGGTGGCTTAAAAAATGCATTAATGATACATGGAACATGTTCAAATCCATATCCACAAGAGTAACTGTGTTTCAAAACAAATTAACTTATAGTTATAGGAGAAATGATAATCTAAAAAATATTCTAGAAAAGGGAAAAGAAAGTCAGTTTGATAAAAAGGATAGTAATACAAGCAATAAAAGGGGTACGTTTAGATGCGGTAGATGTCCCCAATGTCCCTTTATTGCAGGAGAGAAGTTTTTAAAACTCACCAGCTTAAGAACAATTTTAAAAGCTAAGTTATATAGTAGTTGTTATACTAAGGGGGTGGTATATGTAGCTTATTGCAAATTTTGTTGGTGTTATTACATCGGAAAAACGGAAAGGCATTTAAGGAGGCGGATATATGAACACATAAGGGATATAAACCATAAAAATGAGAATAATGCACTTTATAGACATTCGCTTGTATGTCCAAATGCCAATTTCAAGTTCTGGGTTCTGGAATTAGTGGAACCCCTAGATAGAGGTGGTGATTGGGAAACCAGACTTGCATATAGGGAGATGGTATGGCAATTAAAACTAGACGCATGCAGTGGTAAGGGTCTTAATGATAACATATCAATTGTACCAGCCTTAAAATTGCTGGCACTTGACCCTAAAAAAGCATATAAAGGTGTATAATACAAAACAAGGGTCACATTTATACCCTTAGAATTTTGTCTATATTTTTGTCTCTTATTTACAACTTAGTATATACAATATAACATTCTTAACAATAAGATTTCATTATTTATGAATTTATGAATTTTATGAATTTTATAGATTTAGAATTTCATATTACATATTACTATCATATATTAACATTAATATTCATATATATATATATATATATTTTTTTTATATATATTTATATTTATACTGGTTTGTAAACATTTTTATACTACTTTTTACAACATTTATTATTTTTTACATAATTTATTGGGTCACATATATATTCATCTATTTATTTATTTAGGTTCATCTGATAAAGTCCAGTAGTAATAGATATTTATAGTGTAGGTATCTAGTAGGTGGAGTGGATGTTTCATGATTTGTACAAGTTTGTATATTTCTTTAAGGAACTGGAGTGACAAATAATTGTTTAATTGTACTAATTATGTTAATCAGTGTACGGTGAGTGCATATAAAAGTGGTGCAAACATTTTAATGTTGATTCTGAGGAGGTCTCCGGTGAGGAGACGAAAGCGCTCAATCGAAAATTGTGTTTTGTTTGTGGTTTGGAATAAATCAACTATTTTATTTACTTCATTTTGCTTTGAGTTCATTCACGAGTTCAATTGGAATTATTGGTGGTAACATACATATTTGTGGACTGCCTTTATTGATTCGAGCAGCTGGAATACGTTCAAGTGTTAGTGGTTTTAGTTTTTGTGTGAAACACTGACTTCCTAAATTAATGTAAAAGAGCCTTGACATATTAAAACGAAAAGAAGGGTGAAACTGGACAACATAGGAAGTTTTAAGGGGGAAGGGAAAAGTTAGGGAATACCTCACCCTGGCCAAAAGGCAAAACATGAAGGAAATATCCCTAGAGGGGAAGGATGGAGGGTATTGGTACAGTAACAGTGATCTATTCAGGCATGCACCATTACGGACAGTTACCTACACAACTGTATTATATTCCTCATTAGATGACTGTTGCAATATTCTTGACATCTGGGATGATTCCCAGAGCTTAGTTAGATTTGGCTGAGGAAGGGGGCATTCACTGCAAGTTTAGGATGCCATGAAGGTCAGCAATAGTAAAACAAATTCTTGTTCTAGATTGAACCATCTAGCTTATAATACTTAGTGAAGGTGTGGACAGAGGACCAAGTGGTTATTTCAGGGATAGTTTTAGAATCTATGCCATGCATAAAAATCTCTGAGGTAGCCACTGCTTTGACAGAGGAACTTTAAACATTCTTGGTTACTGTTTCCCATAATTTGCATAACAGACCTGAGCTGCATTACAGATCTATTTTAGAAATGGTTATTAGACACTGGCAAACCCATTTTCTTTCCTGCAAAATACAGAAACAACGGCTTAGAGTTCCTCAGGTCTTCAGTCTTCTTTAAGGATAACCTTAGCTGTCTGTAAAGATAAAAAAACAAAAAAAATCCTGCCTCCCTTGTTTTGACAGTTAGTAAAGAAAGTAGAAATATGGATAGACTGACTGAGAGTAAATTTAGGAACCATTTTAGGCATGAAGTAAGGATATGCTTGAAAACTTTCTCTGTTCTCATGGAAATCCAAAAATGGAGAAATGCATAAAAGAGCCTATAAGTCAGTAACTTTTTAAGCTGAGGTTAAGGCTACTAGCAAAGTAGTTTTCCAGGTCAAGAATTTCAAAGGATAATTAATAGCTATCTCAACAGTAGAAACAGTTAGCTTTTCAAAGACTTAGTTCACATCCCAAGAACTGGCCGTTCCTTTTTCATGTTTGTTTTATGTGGAGAACCCCCTTGAAAATACTTTGATCTGATTAGAGTTTGATAAAGGAAGATCACCAGGCAAACAGGCTGAATGATGTACTTTGACAGAAGTGCAGGATAAGCCAGACTTAAGCAACTCACAAAGATACTGAAGGAACAGCCTGCTCCTCTTGTAATCAGGTGTTGTCCCTTGTTTGACACCAGATAGAAAACCTTTTCCACTTGTATATACTGCATAAAACTTTCCTTTTTCAAACCTGTCTACAATGTTGTATTGGCACGGCGGATAGAGTTGTCACATCACAGCAAGAGCTTCCCCGGTTCGATAATTGGCTAGGGTGCTTTCTGTGCTGAGTCTGCATGTCTTCCATGTGTTCGTGCAGGTTTCCTCTGGGTTCTCTGGTTTCCTTCTACATTCCAAAGACATGCAATAGGTGGACTGGACACTCTAGCTGCAGGGCTAGCCACCAGGCTGTGTAAACCTTGGCTATAGATGACTGTTACTGTTGAAGTTACACCCTGACCCCATGTGCAAAAATGGGAAAAGGGGATGTGGAAGGATGGATGGATGGATCCTGAGAGAAAAGGTGTCTGAAAGGAATTAAAATCCTATTATTTACACTGTGAGCTACAAGGTCTGTAGATTGTCATGTATCAGTGATCCACTGTCCTGTGTAAGTAGATCAACCAACAGAGGAAGAGTCTGGTAATAACCCCTTGTACATGAGCAGTAATATTGTCTTGGCCAAAAAGGATTCAGCAGCAGCATCCTTATCTTGAAAAGCACTGTGGGAATAAAAGGAAAAGGTGGAAAGGCATAGAGAAGCTTCCCCTTCCAGGGTATTGAGAAGACATCTGTTGTCACTGTTTGTTTGCATGCAGCCCGGGAGCAATATAGACTCAATTGCATGTTATGTATTGATGCAAACAAGTCTATTTGAGAACCTCTGAACTGATGAATGAGCTAAATGAAGACCTCTCTGAATGCCTGTCCTATACCTGCTCAAAGGGCCTACCACTGTGTTCAGGTGGGAGGGAACAAGGACTGCTTGCAAATATAGACTGTGTTAAATGGCTACTTCCTAAACTATCATAGCTAATCTGCTAAGGGGCGTAGGTGAGACTTTGTCCAATCTTGTCTGTTTACACACGTCATAACTATGGTGGTGTCCATCACAACTTGGAGAATACCTGCAGTCCACAGTTGGTGTGGAGCTTTGAGATCACTGATAAAGGCCATCATCTCTTTGATTTTGGTGGGAATATTTTTTGTTGGTTCCATACACCCTGAACCTTGGATTCTTGGTGGCAAGTTCCCCATTCAAAGTCCAAAGCATCTGTTGCAATGCTCAGGACAGACAAAGGATGTGGAAGGGGGACCCCTGAATTGTAGTCTACATGATTGGCCCACTAAAGTAGTTCCTGATCCAGACAGGAATGATTTGGATTTGCTGATAGAAATAATTCTTGTGTTGAATCCACAGTGACCTGGGACACCACTGAAATTTTCTCATATGAAGTCTGGCTTAAGGGATCATGAGAATAACTGAAATTATGAATGCAAGGTGTTTTAGGAACTCTCTGATGGAGGAAGACTTCTGTTCTGCTAGACTCAAAAAGTATTTTTGTAGTCTGATGTTTTGCTTGGAAGTAGAAATACTGTCTGAATTGTAGTATATATTAGGCAGCCTAGAATAAAAAAAAAAAGACTCTGGAAGAAGACATCAGGGAGGATTTATTTTGATTGAGAGTGAACCAGGGCTCTGTAAAAGGTTCATAGAAAAGTCCAAGATCTTTAGAACATCTGAAATGGACATAGTGCAGATCAAACAATCATCCAGATAAAGATAGATGTGAATTCTCCGGAGTCTGCAGAAGGCTATGTCTGAGACCAGACACTTTTTAAATATCCTTGGTGCTGAAGAAAGCTCAAAGGGCAAACAAGTAAGCTAGAGTGTGAGCCCAAGACAGAGACTCATGTGGATAGGAATGCATAAAGTAAGCATCCTTTAAATCCAGAGTAACCAGTAGTGCATCTGGATATAGAAGAAGAGGCAAAACAGTCTGAAGGGTAAGCATTTTGAACTGAGGAACCCTCAGAAAGGTGCTGATTCTGCAGAGGTCTAGAATGGGTCTCCAATCTACTTTTTTGCTGGGGACTTGGAAAAGTCATGAATAAAATCCTTTTTTCTCACTCACATGAAAGCATGTCTTCTATGACTCCTGACAGAAGGTTTCAAAGAATAGTCATTATAAGGTGCTCCTGCTCTTTTGGAATCTGATGAATGCTTGAGAGGGCAGGTTTGAAATCCTGGTGAAGTTTACAAACTCTTCTTCTGATGTTTAAAACCCAAGTCTGAAGTGATTGTTTCTCAAAAATGTGAGTCTAAAGGAAAGTTTGACAGCAATTCTGTGGAAGGAGTAAAACAACTCGGTGGGAAAAGAGAGTGGGAAACAGGTAGAAGAGAGACAGTCAGGGCTGATCTCTATTACTGTTGGCACCCTGGAACTCAAAATGCTTAGCCTTAGAGTCTCTTTGCCATTTTAATTTACAACTGCCTTTACCTTTACTTTTATTGTTCGTTTTTTAGATGGTTTTGAATGGTAATCTAGATACTGGAGAAAGACAAAGTTATTTTATCCCTTACATCACATTATTTCTCTTCTCCATTTTCTTGAAGAGTCCCAAACAAGAGATGTCTATCCAGAGGGGCATTCTAACACTGTGCCTTAAACGGAGAGCTTTAGCCAAGCATGCCTATGAATGACAGAACCTATGACAGCAGCTCAAAAAATCTGTACCTGTGGTATCATGTCCACATTTTATGGAATGTCTAGTGACCTGAGAAGTAGAATTAAGCATTTATAGAAGCTTAGACAACATATCTTAGGAATCATAGCAATTTCTTGGGTTCAAATTGTCCAACACAGCTAAAATAAATGTAATCATGTGAGTCTGACAAGTGACAGCCCTGAAAGATAAAGTAGCAGTTGTGCAACATTTTTTTTTTACCATACTTGTTTAGAGCTCTTTTCCCTTTAACATTTGGAAGAGGATTAGGAGAAGTAACAGGTTTAGCTCCCTTCTCTACACCCACAGACATAACTGTAGGGTTAGTAACGGGTTTTTAAATAGAAATTTGTGTGACTATTGAAACCTGTAAAATGTATCAAGATTTTTGGGAGCTGTAGGCTGAGAATCAGGTAAAAGAGAAGATGCAAAAAAGACATCACCTAACTCCTCAAGTATGGCGGTGTGTGTGTGTGTGTGTGTATGGGGGGGGTGGTGGTAAGAGGTTTGGAAATATCCATGTGGAGAAGATCAAAATATCTCCTTTGAGAGTCAGAAATTTCACTCCTTTCCCACCTGAAAACCTCCTTCATCTTGGAAACGGTCTCACCAAAAGACATTTCCTCATTCGGAAAGAGGATCTGCCACATCTGACGGAGAGGGAATTTGAGAGGCATTTGTTTTATTTATTTATTTTATTTGTATTTGTTTACTTAGGCAGAGCATTGATCACAAAATGACTAACTGCAGTCTTGTTTACATGAGACAGACATAAAACAGTATACATTTACACAGAGGTTAACAAATGTAATACACTCAATCAAATATTCAAAAACATTATATATATATATATATATATATATATATATATATAAAGGGTCTATGTCAGAAAAATGAAAGATCAATGTCTCAAACTCTCATATGAGCGAATATTCCAAAGCTCGAAATTGCTATTGTGGGAGGCTGCACCCCCCCCCCCCACACCCCTCGATAAATATATATTCCAACTCCAAGATCGCACTACAGTAAGGAAAGGGCAAATATTCTGATCCACACTGTAGTGCAAAAAAATAGCATAGATATATATATATATATATATATATATATATATATATACACACACACACACACACACACACACATACATACCTGCATAAAGAGACTAGAATAATAGACTACATGAAGGAGATAGAGGCTCATGTTAAAAGAGAAAAACATATAATAAAGAAGAGGAGGAAATGAAACAGGTTTAGAGTAGGATTAGATTATCTAGAGTAAGCCACTGTAGGTAGGGTAGCAAGTTACTATACACTCAGAAGAGAATGATTAGAGATTAGAGTTTGTGAGAGTGTCTCGGAGCCATATAGATGTTAATCTATTCAGCTAGGTATGCACACAGCTGAGAATGTATGAATAAGTAGAAAGTGGGTGAGAGGATGTTTATTAGCAGTTTGCAGAAGGCACTGAGTTATGTGACAGTCCTTTAGTCAAGCCATTGCATTAATACTGTTTTCCTAACCTTCAGCATTGGAAAGATCCTCTTCTTCAGAAGAAGATTCCCTTTACCTTTTGGATGGAAAAGAAGAGAAGATAAGAGAAGAGAAGAGAAGAGAAGAGAAGAGAAGAGAAGAGAAGAGAAGAGAAGAGAAGAGAAGAAGTTTGCCCTGGCTGTAAGGCCTGTACACTGTTAACACACCCTGAGAGAAAGTAAAGCAGATATCCTGAGAAATCTGTGAACTGTTTTTTTATTTTTTCCTGAAGAAACTTTCCTAGGAGTGGAAGGAGAAGATCAATGTTTTCTTTTCTGCTGGCTTTTCTGTGGAATGTCCACCTGAGGCTTCGGGGTAAGTAACGGACCTTCACTCTACAACCCTCAGTCTCTTTCTCTGGGGTATATGGTGTACACCTCCCTTGCCTTCTGAAATAATTATTCTTGCTTCAAGGGGACTCTTTACAGGATGGCTGGCAGGGAAGAGGTAGAAAGATGGTTGGTGGTCTTGGCCAAATATTTTTTTCCTGGTCATAATGGCTTTCAAAGTGGAAATGCTATGTGGACTGGGGGGGAGGCACAAAAGTGACTCACTGGGATCCACTGTCTCCAACCTTGAAGATGAAGGAGCAAGTCCTATCAGAGTTGTATGTTTCTTTAGGCACCCTATTCCCTACACTTTCTTTGGGTGGAAGGTCATGCCCCAAAGCTGAACATGTAGCAGATGGCAAAAAACACATTCTCTTGCTCTCCAGATAGTGGTTGAGAGTCTTAAGATGGCTCCTTAATATTTTAAGAGCAAACCCCATGCAGACATTACAGGATTTCTCCTCCTGTTCGGCCCCTAGACAAAACAGGCAACAAGAATGGTGGTTATGATAAGGAAGGTGACTACTATAGTCACATTTTCTTTTTTTTCTGACAGAATTAAGAAAAAATACCCATTAAATTTAAGAAGAGAAGAAGAAAAAGAAAATAAATCCCAGTGCTGTACTTATCTTCCTGACTAACTAATGATATGGCAAAGTGCTCTCAAAACTGAAAAAATATTTGCATATATCTGCATATATGAATGTGGCAAGAAAGCTCAGAAGATAATGTGAACATACACTCCTTTTACACTAACATGCTGGCACATGCCTAGAGTGAACATACACCTCACAGGGAAGGATCCTGAGCTTTGGCAAACTGGCCACATGGACAGGACATTTTCAGGGAAAGTCCCAGATGTTAAGAATACTGCAACCATGATTTAATGAAGAAACCTCAGTCATAAGTGTGAAAAATATTGCAGATTTTCAGTAAATAACATGCAAAATAAATACAAAACAGTTAAACTACAAGGGCAAATTATATCCCATGCTAAATAAGCAAAAACACCGTTGACAAAGCCCACAACAAAAAGGGGATGTCAGTAATTCAGGACATATTAAACTATGTGTGATAACACTACCATTGACTATGCTACATTAACTCAAAGAGAACACAGGATGAAGGATAAATCAGGAGAATGTATAAGATCACAAAAATAAGGAGAAGTAATCGGGTCAGTAGCTCAGAGACACCTGACCCCTTTGAATTTCTGTAGGTCAATATGCTTCACATTTAAGAAGGCAATGCCCTACCCTGTTCCTCAGTTTGTCATTGTTTATATCTGAATGAAGACAGTTTGAATGGTATACGACTGAATGGAGGTCAGTGTCTCTGCACACTGTTCTGCTATTACAGTCGATGCTTGCACTAGTCTTAACACCAGGGTCAGTGTCGCTGTTTTCTTTAAACCATTCTTTATACATTTTTAAGAAAAAATGTCAAAAAACTGCACAATTAAATATTAAAAAATAAAGAAAGCACACATAATATACAAAACAGAATTATAGCAGAATAAACATTACAAGCATAACTACAACAGATGATAGTGAATACTCTTTTAAACTTAGGTTCCATCCATGAAAATAAACTTGTGTATTTCTAAGACATTAATCCACACTGTTTTTCAGTCATTTAAGTTTTTTTTTTACTTGAGGATTAATATTCAGAGTATGTATATAAGTTCTTTAATGATAATAATATATTATTTGACTGACACTTCATAGAGACTGCACCAGTGAGTACTACATTTAATCAGGGCAACTAAACTTAAAATAGTGTTTCAGTGCCCTGAAAAGAAGGCTTCCTCAAATATATCTGAAAGGACTTGTTTCCATTCAAGTTAGCTACCACAGTAATGCATATTATACAGTTTCTCTTTATAAAATTCCAAAGGGATCTTACATATTCACAGTCCTAGAAAACATATTTTAGCATCAGTTTCCTAGGGCTGACATATACAGCAAATTCAATCTGTCATAGAAAAATATGTTGCAATCTTGGATGGGTTGGTAAAAGTAATGTAAACAATCAAATATTGAGTGTAAATGAATCAATCACTAAGCTAACCATCAACCCCTATATCACTAGGTGGGTTGTAAACTGGCTCACAGGTAGAACCCACAGTGTGAAAGTAGCTGACTCCAAGTCAGTCTGCTGACCAGTCATGAGTGGAGTCCCACAGGGTTCGGTCCTGGGTGGGTCCTCTCCTGTTTGGTATCTACTTCTCTGAAGTCCAGGCCAACATGAAGGAACTCTGGCTGACAAAGTTTGCAGACGATTGCAAGTTGGGAGTTATTATTAACTCCCCAAGTGATGTTGACATCTTACAGAAAGGCCTCACTGAGAGCAATGACTGGTGTCAGAACCATGGCCTTAAGCTCAATGCCAAAAAAATGTGTTGTCATCCCCTTTGGGAAAACCCGGTTCCCAAGAATTACCACATTGACTGTAGTTCACTGAACACAGAAGGCGTTATAAGAGATCTGGGAACACAGGTTGACAGCAACCTCTCTTTTGACCACCACATTGTCACTGTGGTCAGAAAGTCCTTCTATGTGGCACATCTCATTACTAAGGGTTTTGCATCCAGGAAGAAAGAGGTCATTGTCTCTCTCTACTCTTCGCTCATTAGGCAAATCATTGAGTACAATGCCCCATTTGGCATGTACCTCACTAAACACCTGCAACAACTGAAGAGGCCACAAAAGTACCTTACAAAGAGGATCTTAGGCCTTAAACATTTGTCTTATATGGACAGAGTCAAAAAACTCCAACTAGTCTCTGTCTCAAATCGCCTACTTAGAGGCGATCTCTGCTTGACTTACAAAGATATGTCTGACCCAGCTCTGTTAGAAATGCTACATCTAAAGAAATCCCAATCCCACCACACAAGATGCTCCAGAGACCTCAACCTCATTATCACAATCAGCAGAACATGCTGGAGAGACAGGTTTATAACCCAGAGACTGCCCATGCTATGGAATAGACTTTCCATACATGTCAGGCAGAGCACCTCCCTGGACCTCTTCAACAGAAATCTTGATGAGTGGATGGGAAATAGAAAATTTACTCGGGGGATCACTCCAGAGGCTTTACTCGATAGAGGCATGGGAACTAAGGTCGGGTGGCACGATGCCAGGGTAATCCTATGGGCTAGGCTTTTAAAGGCTCCAGGGCCATTAGCCTAGTACACACCTACGAACCTATAAGAAAAGAAACAGATTTGTGATACAATTACCGTAGTGAGGCCAAATCCTGTGTTGTATTTTAATTTAAAGAATTCTGTTTCCAGAGCGAAGAATCAAGTAAAGATTAGAAAACAAAGTACTGTTATGTACATCTTAAATTCTTCAGAAATCTGGAAAAATATTTATTTGCATAAAGCTTGGTTGTTCAAACCATAATATACAGGATTATAATCGGGTCGCCAATTGTAACAAAAATATTATTTATTCAAGACACAAATGCCAAGAAGCTCTCGAGGTGAATCTTGGCATCCATGTCAAGAACACACAGTATTTTGTTACAGCTGGAGATCTGATTATAACTCTTTGCAGTGTATGCAGATTTATCTGCAAAGTAGTCAAACATAAGACTAAACAAAAGCACGATGTGTTGTGCCACTTTGAAAGCCGGTAAAAAAGTAGGGAAGTGGTTGACATTCATACATATTCCATGTGTAAGGGAAGAAGTTATAGTCAAAATAGTGAGTTTACTTTAGTAGAGAGCAGGCAGAAACAGGAGTTGAAATTAAGCCTTTTCTTATCCTTCTGCTGCTGTTTTCAGGTCAGCTTTATCTCCTGACCTTAACAATATTAAGTACCCCTCTCAGCATTGTTAAGGTTGGGTCTCATGCATAGAGCAGCTCTGAACCAAGATGTAATTCCGCCATTTTTTTAGCTTAATCACAGTGCTCCATGCACTACATCCCTCTGTTAGCTAACCTTAAAGTTTTGGATTCTCTGGACCCTGTAACCACACGCCCCCAAAAATTAAATAGTTATCCCTCAGGAAGAATTTTCTACTTAGCCAAATATTACCAGTAAATGTCATCAGATAAGCTGTTCTTAAACTACAAACCACAGAGGAAAAGAATGGATCCAAGAACAGAAAACAGTAACACTGTAGTGAATATCCAAAGAATTTATTTGTCCACAAGAACACAGATTAAGCACTTTCGTATAAGTACTTCATCAGAATCACAGCACTAAATACATCCAGCACTCTTCGATACCCCACCCTTAAAACCCTAACCAATGAAAATAACAAAAACATTAACCCATACTATGACTGTTAAAAAAGTGATGTGAAATATGACCCAGCAAACACTAGAGCCTCACAATGCATTTAAACATCTGATGTTAATAATATACATTAATAAATTTATATCAAAACTAATGCAAATGCATAAAATTCATAGGAATGATTTTCATAAAAGTAAACAAATAGCATATATGCATATTAAAACAGGTTGATAGCCTAAGAAATATATGTGGAATCATACCACATATGATTTCAACTTTAAAATGCTAGCTATAGAGGTACTTTCATTCAAACCCGGGGGGGGTAGCATTGAGCCTCAGTTGCCACCTCAGCTCCTTGCTTTCTAACAGATCTTCCAAGAGTCCTGAGTTCCTGTTGTAAATGTTCCAAAACAAAAAAGCTGAAGCTGTGGTCCTTATGCTCACTAATGTGCTTGGCCAATGCATTTTTTGTATCCCCCTTCCTGTTGTCCAATCCATGCTCATACATACACTCGAACTTTCATACATACACTCGAACTTTCTCTTAGTTTTCCCCACATAGAAACACTCACATTTTGAGCATCTGGCGACATATACAACCCCCACCAAGTTGCAATTACTGTGAATCCGTGAAAAAATGTTAAAATGATTCACTGTGACACAATCTCCTTCAAAGACCATTTTGCATTGGGCACAATTGCCACACCTATAAATTCCCCATTTTTTGTTTGTAAACCCCAATCCATGGGCAAAAGTGCCCTGCTCCAAATGATTTTTAAAGGTTTTCCCTCTCCTAAATATGATTTGGGGTTTTTGGTTAGCCACTATGCTCATTTCCTTAAAATGGGAAAAAATGTGCCAATATTTGTAAATAATGCTTCTAATGTGGGCAGTCTCATTGCAATATTGTGTAATAAAAGCTCCTTGTAAATTCACCCTACTATTTGTACCACCTCTCCAGAAAGAATTGCTCCCTGAAACTTCATGGGAACAAATGAGGGGAAAAATCTCTCCCATTTGCCTTTTGACTGTTATATCCCTACACACCTGAGTGCCCATCTCAGTAGGGTACCCTCTGCTAGAAAACATATGTCCCATTTTCTCACATTCCTTGTTAAATGTTTCCCAACTTGAAACCATACGGGCTCGATGGATGTATTGCCCCTTGATGATACAAAATTTTTGATGGGGGGGGGTGGTTACTATCAAGGAAGGGGGATTCAAAAAATGCATTGGCCAAGCAAATTATCGAGCATAAGGACCACAGCTTCAGCTTCTTTGTTTTGGAACGTTTACAAAGGGACCTCAAAGGGGACCCTGGGAAGATCTGTTAGAAAGGAAGGAGCTGAGGTGGCAACTGAAGCTCAATGCTAACCCCCTGAGTTTGAATGAAAGTACCTCTATAGCTAGCATTTTAAAGTTGAAATCATGTGTGGTATGATTCCACATATATTTCTCAGGCTATCAACCTGTTTTAATATGTATATATGTTATTTGTTTACTTTTATGAAAATCATTTCTATGAATTTTATGCATTTGAATTAGTTTTGATATAAATTTATTAATGTATATTATTAACATCAAATGTTTAAATGCATTGTGAGGCTCTAGTGTTTGCTGGGTCATATTTCACATCACTTTTTTAACAGTCATAGTATGGGTTAATGTTTTTGTTGTTTTCATTGGTGAGGGTTTTAAGGGTGGGGTATTGAAGAGTGCTGGATGTGTTTAGTGCTGTGATCGTGATGAAGTACTTAAACGAAAGCGCTTAATCTCTGTTTTTGTGGACAAATAAATTCTTTGGATATTTACTCAGTGTTGCTGTTTTCTGTTCCTGGATTCATTCTGTTCTTGTGTGGTTTGAGCCTTCTACGTGCTTTTGTGTTTGAGTCTACAGTCCTATTCTTAAACCATTTATGCTATCAAGTTCTGAGCACCAAGATTATACCAACGTTCTACTTAACAGGGACGTTCATATTTCATTGTGGAAACGTATAGGACTAGTACGCCTGATGAAAACAGGCATTGCATTTTACAGGCCTGTCTTGAGAATAATCACAATACTCATAAGGCAAAACACATTCCTGAGAAGAAGACTATTTCACCTATCTGCAGTAATCCCCTTTACTCTAATGCCTGTAGTTACACAAAGACAAGAATAGCAGCAATCAGGTAGAAGTCCTAGAGCATGACGAATACAGAAAGGTGAAGAGATGGGGACTTAAGTTCACAACAGTGTGCTTCTTCTTCTTAGTTTAATTGTTGAAGTGGAAGACAGTACAGCTGTGTGGAAGTATAATTACAATAACAGTAGTTCTGCAAGGAGTGGTCACTGTACAAGTAACTCATAACACCTGCGTTTTACCATCTTATCTGTCTTCATCCCTGGCCAGAAGCTTCACCAACTGTGTGTCAGTTGCTGTGAAGGACAGTGCTAGTCATACACCTAGTTTCCTTCAAATGCTGGAAGGAATGCAAGGTTCCAAATTAGCCATCATTCCTAGTTGCTTTCTTCAGTTCTTCAAGCCCTTTAAGGACCTTATAGCGACTTGTGATAGTAGAGGGCTATTTTTTTTAATTAACAAATAATTAAATTATATCAAAACCATTAGTAACTACGTAAATGTATCATAAGGAAGAATAAAATTATTTAAAGAAGAAATATAGCTTACTGAAACTCATGAAAGATGTACTGTTATGGAAATTGTGGACACAACTGTTATCATCTTCTCCAGATGAGTTACTGTAACAGCAAATCATAACATCTGGGTACATTCCCAAGCAGTGCAATCATATCAATGGGACAGCAGCTGCAGGATTCTCTGTGGCACAGACATATCAGAAACAGAAGTTAAGTACTTACCATAATGCTGGATCCTTTTCACCTCAGTCTGTACAATATGACTAATAGTAATGAAGTACCTGTCAGATCTGATCTGACCTTCTGCTAGTGTTCTTTGCCTCAAGCTCCTCCAGAAAAATCCTTCTATAAACCTCCCATGCTCCGACTACTCCCAAATCGAGTTTGCTAGCTAATGATACAGGACCAGATGAGTATACCCCTATACTACAAGCAGGAAAAGGCAGAAGAGCTTCAGGCTTGCCTGACAGGTCCTTAGGAAGAAGTGAAAATTTGGAGAGGGGAAAAGAGAGATGGATGTTGAACTGGATGGATGAGGATGAAAAGTATTCAGTGTTACAGTAAGTATGTAGCTTCTGTATCAGATTTAATCCAGTCCGCCCGATCTAACTAATGGGACAGAATCCCAAGCTACCTGATTTCCTGGGTGGTATCATGACAGGATACCTCTCAGAACTGTAACTGCAAATGAGGCACTGGATCTAGAACGTATGTACAGCTTGTAATGTTTGGCAAAGTTATACAATGTGGACCATGTTGCTGCAGCACAAATTTCATTTACAACAGAGTTCCTGAAAAGGGTTGTAGAAAGTGAAACAAAGCTTGTGGAATGAGCTCTTGGTTTAGCTGGTAATTTATTTTATTTCTGTAAGAGCATGTGAAGGAAATGGAATCTGAAAGCCATCTGGACAACATTATTTTGGACATTTTCCTAACTATCACACTAGGGACTGTTAGATTTTATGAATATAAATCTGAAATTAATTATGTTGTAAATATGCTGAAAGAAAAGGCTTGCTTAAATGCAGAAACAGAGTTTACTAATATGTGATCAGCAGTCATACTAAATGACCATGGCTTGGAAAAGGAATCTGCTGAATGGACATTTTTCCCTTACAGACTCAGAAACAGGATGTATGCAAGAGCAAAAAATGCAAAATCTGCTTTTAAAGAACACTGACATGTTTTTCTGCATGGAAAAACAGGATATGACACAAGAACAGATGTTTTTTATACAAAGATCCAAATAAAATACAGGATGTTCACACTGTCAGAAAAGCTGATCTCTGACAATGTGTTTTCTCAAAAATATGTTTTTCTGCATAAAAAACAGGATATGCTTATCAGCATTGGTACAAGAACATATGTTCATATACACAGATCCAAATAGAATACAGAACAATGTGTTTCCTCAAAAATATGTTTTTCTACATGGACATCAGGACACTGTTACAGGATATTCACACTGTCAGAAAAGCTGGTCTCTTACAAGACATTGTTAAACAAGGAAGCTTAGTATTGTTTCTACAGGACTAAAACTGTATATAAAGAGCTGTATAAATCCAGCTATGTTAGAGGTATGGTAGGGACACAGAAGTCCTAAGGTAAATGTTATATCTCTCACATCATCTGTACTATATGAGAAGTAAAGTTGGAACAGTACTTTTAAGCTGTAACGTGTTTCCGTTTGGTTTATTATAAAAAGTTATTGGTTACTGCTCTTAAAGACAAGTGCTGCAAAGTATATTCTCTCATCAGTGTATATTCTGCAAGTTTCTGTATGCAACAGACTGTGAATGCAAATATAATCAGACTTTGAATTTTAGCAGAATCCAGCCAGCAAGACTGAGTGTCTTAAGAACACTTCAGATCCATCCCACAGCAAGAAGCAGCAAGCAGTAAGCAAGTAAATCTCAAAATATTTTTTCAGGGACAAACAACATGAACAACTAAGTGCCTTTCCTTATTATCTTAGCTCTGTGGAGGTAAAATCTAACTGTTTAGCATGTGCAGATGATGTTCTCCCCTGGTCTCCCCTAATATAGTGATTAGGGAAGAAAATGGGTAAATGGGTGGTCTGGTTTAGATTAGACTCCAAAGCAATTTTGGTAATAAAGGATGGATTGGTCCTTAGAGACAATCTGTCCTTGTGGAAAAACAAGTAAGCAAAAGTAAAAGATGAAACTTGTAATTCTGAAATTCTCTTGACTGATGTGATTGCTACCAAAAACTGAGTTTTCCATGATAGAAATTTTAGATCTGCAGAACAGGTTGGCTCAAGGGGGAGGGCTTAGAGATTCCAGAACAAAGTTAATGTCCTAGGGGATCAAGTTATTTTACTGGAAGATGCAGGAGCAAGGTACCCCTCATGAAGACCTTGCAGAACTTGTGTGATGCAAGAGAGTGGCTATGAAAACCATTATGAAAATTGGAAATGGACACAAACTGTATTTTAATTGTAGACTAATTACAGCCAACCTCAAATAAATGTGACAGGAAGCATAGGACCACTGAAACAGAAGTAATACATGAATCTATAACTAGAGCAATAGCCCAGAAC
This sequence comes from Protopterus annectens, assembly GCF_019279795.1. NCBI lineage: Eukaryota > Metazoa > Chordata > Ceratodontiformes > Protopteridae > Protopterus > Protopterus annectens. The sequence continues at coordinate 112,623,135 of NC_056739.1, forward strand.
AGGAAATGTTTCCATTTACTTTGGTAAATCATACACATTGAGTCATTTTGAAAAGCTGATGAATGTGAATGAGATAAAGTGGGGTCTTTGGACATCAAAGAAACTGGAGAAGCTATGTGGTCAACTTGACAGGAAGCAGGTCTAGGTGCAACTATCTGGACAAGTAAGATACAAGAGGTGGTTGGGGATCTAGATGTCATGGGTACTTTGTTAAGTGGGGCTAGAGTGAAAAGCAAGCATGGGACAACGAGGCTCATTATGGTTTTGCACATTGCTATTTTCTGGAAAAACCTGGTGATAAGGACAATCAGGAGAAAGGTGTACAGAAGCCCAGGGGCCCACCGAGAGTGTGACTTTTGTCAATTATCCTGCAAGAGGGATCATGGCAAAATAACTGCCGCATTTGGTGCTGGACAGAGAAGTAAAAAGGTTGCAGCAAGGCTGTGCCCCCAGCAACTCAAGATCTGCTGTGCCATTGTGGGGTTAAGAGACCACTCATGAGATATCATGATGGACCTGGCGAGCCAGTTCACAAGGTAGATGGCTTTCCCTGGGATATACATTAGGATCAGAAAATGGTGCTAAGCAATCACCATTGCCAATCACTCACAGCATCTCTGCAAAGAAGGTAGGACTTGGTTCCTCCTGGCTTGTTACGTATCATATGACAGAAATACTATTTGAATAGATTGCATTCCTGCATGAAGGAAGTTCTGAAGTTCCTGCAATGTGAGGAAAACAGCTCTCATTTCCAGGATGTCAATGTGAAGACTGGACTCCGTGTGTTTCCATGTCCCTTCGACCATTCTGCCCTCATAATGCTCCTCCACTCTGTGATGACTGCTGCTGAAGAAGGTGGAAGGGTAAAAGATCTTCTCATTGCTATTGCTGGAGAGGTTAGCTACCAAAATAACATGATGTCTATACATATGGGTTATCGGCTTCTGAGTTGATAGAGGATCTAAAATTTGGGGTCTGAACACTAAGCATCCATTTTAATTCTCATGTAAAAGGACAGATAAATGACCATTTCAATGATAAATTCCAAATTAACAGTACAAAAACAAACATCATGCTATTCTCCCTAGCAAAAATGGGCATCACTTTTTCTCTGACAGATAACAGATTAAATAGGAAATATTATTCCAAATGTTAAGCAACATAAATATCTTGGGGTAACACTGGATTCCTTACTGAACTTCAACACACATACAGACAGCACTGCCACATTAAAATTGCTGAAAGAAGAATACTTAAGAAAGATTTGCTGTGCTTGCAGATATCACTGTAACTTTTATGAAAAAGTTCATTGGCTACCAATTGCTAACTGAGCCACTTTACTCCTTAAATCAGTGATTTTCAAAATTCTGCAAATCATGGGTACTGCCCACCTCCCAAATGGTTACGCCAAATCAGGGAAATAAGCTAATCCCTTAAGAACAGCCAAGAAAGTAGACTCACATTGGACAGACCTAGGTTCAAACTAGCCATAAGAGAAATAGCCCTCGTTAGAACAGGAACAGCTGTCTGGAACCAGCTACCTACTGATATAAAAATATAGAAAAATCTTCAAACATTCAAAAAAAACCCTTAAAAATGAATTGTGCCCCTGCTTTCATAATAGAGGGTTGGTCTACAGCTTAGAATATCAGGTAGGCCTGTATCTAGTAATGTTTACTGTCATACGGAATGCAAATATTTATTTATTTTTACTAGTTAGTCTTTCTAGTAACTGCATGTTGAATATACCACTATAATGGAAGCTCTGTAATTATTGTACATAGTTGATATAACTGTTTTTGGTCACTTCTTTACAGTTTTCATTTGTTACAGTAGGTATGAACATTTACAGACTATAGACCATTTTTAAGTGTTTGTGATTGTCAGCAACTAATGTTGATAATGATGACACAAGTTTTCTTTAATTCAAAGCTGACTTGGACAGGGGAATTTTTTTGTTGGGATTAGACTTTGATCCTTTGAGAGAGGAATAACCACAATGTTTAATGGCAAGTCAGTTAGGTGACTCGGCTAGCCTCTCCTTTCTTGAAATGTAAATGGGTTGAGGAACCCTATTAAAAGGGAGAGAATTGTTAACTTGATTAAAAAATATAATCCTGAGGTGTTGGCTCTTCAAGAAACACATCTAGATGAAAAAGAGCATTTGAAACTTCACAGGGGGAGTTACGTGTTAGGTAAACAAGCAGCCAACACTGGAAGGTGAAGAAGGGAAGTTTCTCTCCTACCCTCTAGAAGATTTAACTTTATTATTGAATCACAAATTAGTGACAGGATGGGTAGGTTTGTAGCCATTAAAGGCAGTAAAAACACTGAACTGCTTTCTTTGGTTTCAGTGTATTTATTATCAGGAGTAAGAGCAAGCGAGATGAAGGATATTTTTGTCTACCATTACATCTTTTGTAGAAGCTATTGTAATGATCATAGGAGACTGTAAATATAGTATGCTTATCAACAAATGTATCAGGTGGCCCAAGGCAAATATGTTTAACAGCTCAAGGTTAATACTTAAAAAGCTTTTTTTAAAAATTGGGTCTAGTAGATGCCTGGCACTTTTGTAACCATAAATCAACCAGTGCAGGGTTTACTTTTTTTCAGGATGATAGCAACAATGGTCAAGGACAGATAACACTGTTATTATTAATGAGAAACAACATTTGTTAAAATCATTATATGCAGAATATAGAACTTTCTTGGACAATCCTTTAATACATTTAAAAGTTTTTTAGAAAGGTCTAACTACATGGATAGGGACTGGAGATTCCCCAAACATATGTTAGATAATATTAACTTCAGGAATGAGGTAGTCGGCCATAAGAAAGGTTTCTTGCAGGAATGTTAACAAATGACCCAAAAGGGATGGGACAGATTTTAGGAGCAGGTTAAACATTTTTTTCAATAATATTTTAGGGATAAGAAAACAGAGGATAATCTTAAATATAAAACAGTGATACAGAATTAAGAAATCTACAGCAATCACCAACCCTTTAATAATAGAAAATTGAGACAAAGTTAATGACTTGAGAAGACAGATACATGGATAAATAGACCGAAAATAAGAAGTTATGTACCTACCATAACGTTCCATGTTAGTTGTCTTCTCTCGCCTTCTTTCTTGCTTGATGGGTTCGGAGCCGATCCTCGGCTCGACTGCACTTGCTTTAGCTCGAGAACTCCTTTTACCAGCTCGAGGCAGCCCCATATCCCATGATGCAAGGCAGTAAGTACCCAGATCTCGTTTGTTGACAAAGGGCAATAACACCAAGCATAAAATACTTCCCAAAGGAAGAAGAAACTTACAGATGGAAAAAAAAGGACCAGGTTTGAATGGTCTTTAGCATAATAGTTTCTTATACAAGGTCTGTCCAGGCCAGGGGGAAGGAGGGAGGGTCGCAAGAAAGAAGGCGAGGGAAGACAACTAACATGGAACGTTATGGTAGGTACATAACTTAATGTTAAGTTGTCAATCTCGCCTTCATTCTTGCTTGATGGGACCGTCCCTAGCACCTCTATCCTGGGTGGCTCAATGGAACAAACTCTTGAGGACTGTAGAGCCAAAACTGGCTCTGTCCCTGGAGGCCAAGTCCAATTTGTAATGGGAAACAAAAGTGTGAGGAGTGGCCCAAGTGGCAGCTGCACAAATAGTGTCCAAAGGCAGTCTAGCTTGAAAAGCTGTAGAAGTAGCTAAACTCCTAGTTGAATGTGCTTTAGGTTTTGAGCACAGCTGTTTTCCCCTGATCGTATAAATTTCAATGATGACCGAAGAAAGCCATCTGGACAAAGTCACTTTAGAAACAGGAAGGCCTTTTTTATTATCCGCATAGGAAACAAAAAGTTGATCAGATTTTCTAAATTTTTTTGTTCTGTCCAAATAATATCTAAGCTGACGGTGGACGTCAAGATAATGTAGCTTTTGTTCAGCTCTATCTGAATAGTTAGGAAAAATACAGGAGATCAATGGATTGATTCAGATTGTTTTTTGAAGCGACCTTAGGTAAAAAGGATGGATTAGTTCTCAAAGATACTCTGTCTTTGTGAAAAATCAAATAGGGGGGTCGAACCGAAAGAGCATGAAGTTCAGACACCCTCCTGGCAGATGTAATAGCCACTAGGAATAAAGTTTTCCAAGAAAGATATTTCAGGGACAAGAAACAGCTGGCTCGAAGGGGAAGAATCAAGGATGTCAGCACTAAATTTAGATCCCACTGAGGAGGAGGATTCCTGATTGGAGGCTTTAGTAGGAAAATTCCTTTCAAGAAGGCCCTGCAGAGCCTATGGGACATAATATTATGATCTGCTATCCCAACATGAAAATTAGAAATAGCAGCCAACTGAACTCTGACTGTGGAAGAAGAGGAGCCTGCATGAAAAATCTCTGCTAAGAAGTCCAGAACTGCCTGAACAGGGCAGTAAAAGGATCAATATTTTGGGCCTTAGCCCAATAAGAGAAACGCTTCCATTTGCTTGTGTAAATCCTCCTGGTAGAGGATTTTAGTGAAGTTACTATGCTATCTCTAACTGGGTTAGAGATCAAAGGAAGCCTGGCTAAGGAAGGAAGTGGAGCAACCATGCTGTGAGGTTGAGAGAAGGGATTGACCGGTGCAGCTGACCGGATTGGTGAATCAGTAGATCTGGCACTGGGTCCAGATGCTACGGCTGCACCAAAAGGTGATGATGGAGGAATGGGAACCAAACTTGTCGAGGCCAGTAAGGGCAATGAGAATCAATTTGGCTCTCAAAACGGTAGCTTTCTGGATCACCTGAGGGATCAGAGGAAATGGGGGGAAGGCATAAAGAAGTCCCTGGGGCCAATCCTGGGTCAGAGCGTCTCTGGGGGGATGGCCTGATAGAGGGAAGAGGCTGAAGAAGTCTGGACATTTGCTGTTTTGGGGAGTAGCAAAAAGATCGCAACATGGACGACCCCATTCCAGAAAAATCTCTTCCGCTATGGATTGCTTGAGAGACCACTCGTAAGGCATGAGAATAGCTCTGCTCAATCAGTCCGCTATAATGTTGGTTTTCCCAGGGATATGCGTTGCTACCAGAAACCGATGAGAGGAGATCGCCCATTGCCATAGTCTGAGCGCTTCTCGACACAAGGGGTAGGACTTGGTTCCGCCCTGTTTGTTGATATACCAAACTACAGACATGTTGTCTGTGTGGACTGCAATTGTCCCTACGGGAAGAAAGTCGTTGAGGGCTTGCAACGTTAAAAGCACTGCTCTCATCTCCAGGACATTTATGTGCAGATGGTACTCGAACGGTTGCCACGTCCCATGAACCATCCTGCCCTGATAATGACCCCCACCCGATCAGGGAGGCATCCGTGGTGACAGTGGCTATCGGGGACGGAGGTACAAAGCATCTGCCTTGGTGAACCTGAGACGATGTGATCCACCAAGCAAGATGTTCTTTGCATGTTTGTGTCACCAGAATCTGGTGACGCATTGGGAGTTGCTGGTATGACCACTGTGTGAACAGCATCCACTGAAGGAAGCGCATGTAGAATCGAGCCAGGGGAAGAAGAGTAATGGCCGCAGCCATGAGACCTAATACTTTTAGAACCATTCTGGCCTGTACTTTCTTGCTGGCCAGAATGATCCTGACATGAGTCTGAATGTCTGAAACTCTTTGTTCTGTAAGGGTAGCTGACATCCGAACAGTGTTTAAGTTTGCGCCTATGAAGGTAATAGACTGGCAGGGCGATAAGGATGACTTTTCGAAGTTGACTGAGATGCCCAAATGAGAGCAAAGGTCTATTGTGTAATCCCTGGCTTGTATAAGCTGATGCCTGGTGGTGGCTGACAGGAGCCAGTCGTCGAGATACGGAAACACCTGGAATCCTTGGCGTCTCAGGTGAGCCGTGACCACTGCCATGCATTTGGTGAACACTCTGGGGGCTGTAGTGAGACCAAAGGGCAGGGCTCTGAACTGGAAATGACTGGACCCCAGCCGAAAGCGGAGAAATCTCCTGGAGCGTCTGTGAATTTTGATGTGATAGTACGCATCCTGAAGATCTATTGAGCACATCCAGTTGTCCTTCTGTAAGAAGGGCAGAATTGACTGAAGAGTGACCATTTGGAATCCTGTCTTCCTGACAGACTTGTTGAGTCTGCTGAGATCCAATATTGGTCTCCAGTCTCCCGTCTTTTTGGGGACCAAAAAGAACCTTGAGTAGATTCCGGGCTCTGAATGGTCTATTGTAACTGGCTGAATGGCTCTTTTTTGCAGTAGTTTTGCGATTTCTAACTCTGCAATGTCCCTTAGACCGGGTGGTACGTCTGGAAGGGAACTTGAGGGGAAGGGACTTTCCTCGAAAGGAATAATGTAACCCTTGGATATGATCGACTGTACCCATCTGTCTTGAGTGAGGGAATGCCAGGCTTCTGGGTACAGTGATAATCTTCCCCCGACTGCCTCCAAGGGGGGACAGCGCGGCAACGCGTCAGGGATGCTGAGAGGGCTTATCAGAGAGAGGCTCCCTGTTTCCCTGGTTTTCGGACCCCTCTGCCTCTAGAGGCGTCTGTTGTTGTTACCCTCTGCCTCTAGGGGTAAACTGACCACGTGAATCGCGTGACTCCTTGGGATTTACGGAACCACATCTTACCACCCTTCTGTCCTTTGGGATAAGGCCTAGAAGGGGTGGAAAACGGACTCCAACAGCAGAAAGAGTCTTGCCGTCCTGCTCACACCTGGTCAAGGTCTCCTTCACCTGAGGGCCAAACAAAGCTGACCCATCAAAGGGAGAATTTGTGAAGGACGCCTTAAAGGGATCCATAAAATCACATAGCCGCATCCAGGCTTGGCGCCTAAGAGCCACACCTGTGCTCATGTTCTACTCGCTCCATCCGCAGCATAAGATATTAGCCGCATGGAGGAGTTAGCAATGGAATTGAGGGTTCCTAGCTGCGAAGCAATCTTTTCTTGAGCCCCTGCAGCTGTAGGATCCTGAACTACTTCTCCCAGCTCCTTCAGGATATCTCTCTGGAGTCTGGTGAAGTGACAAAGATAATTCAGCGAACGATAGCAAAGGTCGCTGAGGAAAACATCCGCTGACCGTACCTATCCATGGTCCTAGAGTCCTTATTAGGAGGATGGACGGGCACGGAAGGATCTGCAAGTTCCTTTTGGTGGCCGCAGCCACCACCATGGCATCAGCGGGGACACCCTTGGTAAGGAATTGTTTGTCACTAGGGGCAGTGATAAATTTAGAAGGCCTCCTAGGGACTGGCTCTACAGAGTCAGGAGCTGTCCACGCCTTTCGTGCAATAACCTGCATAAGGGGTCGAAGGCGGAGACACCCAGGAGGTGGAGGGCCGAGATCCAAACGCCTCTAGGTATACTGACTCATCCTCAGAGGGATTGTTGGTGGGCCAGTTCCCCTCTGTTTCAGAAGTTCTAGGATGTCTGAAAAGGAGACATCCTCAGAGGGGATCTAGGGATCCCTCTGACTCATCAAAGTCAGTATCCGACGTGACAGACTCGGGAGTCTACATGCTTCCTCTTACAAGTCCTCTTCCTAGGAGGATCTCCCGAAATATCAGGAGAATCCTCGGAAGAGGGGAAATTCCCAATGGGGAAACCTGAGGCGGAGGATCTCTGGGTCCTGTAGCAAGAGAAGTGGCAGAGATGTCAACAGGTACAATAGAGGGAGGAGCTACGGGAAGAGACTGCTGACTGATACCAGTGGCCAGTACACTCTTCATCACCTCGAATGCTCCCTCCCAGGCAGGTCCGAGAGAACCCGCCAAGAGCTAGGAACTCCAGGGACCACCGAAGGGAAGCATCCGAGGCAGATGTCGGAGCCGAGCTCACCAAGGCCGAGGCTCCAAGGGAAGAGCGGGTTCGGACAAGGGTCTGATGCCACTCACCCCTCGGAGGAGACCATGGAAGCCCGACCACCGAATCCCTCTAAGGAAGAGGAGATAAGAGTAGAGGCTGAAGGAACAGAAGGGGTATCCGCCTCCAGCCGTAGCAGTAACTATGCCCGAAGACTCCAACTCCAAGCTCTGGGGTAGAGTTGAAGGAGGAACTGTAACGGGGTGTGGACCAACAGTCGTCTGCTGAGACGGACTGTGAAGCATTTGGGCCAGTACCTGTGACTTGAGCAATCTGCTGACCACTCTCTCTAGGTCATGGTCAGACAACCTGGATGACCTTGAAGATCGGCTCCGATGGCTCCGTTCCGACAGAAGAGGTGAAGCCGGAGTACGGGCACCAGGGAAGGACCCCCCGCCCTCTTCCTGGAATGACCCACCGGAGCCGACACTACGGATCCTGTCGGAGCCGATTTCTCAGAGCCGACAGAACGCCTCGATGGATCGGCTCCAGCCGGAGCCGATACAGCCACCAAAGTAACGGTGTCAGAGCCGATCGGAGCCGACACCGATGCCTGTGCCACATGGGTGTCGGAGCCGATCGGAGCCGACATCGGTGGACAATACAGTTTCGCACCGATGGCTATCGGTGCCGAAGGCTTCAAGCCAGAATCGGCTCCAGCCGAGCCGATCTCGACTCTGCACGAGTCGGAGCCGAGGCCGCAGGCTTAGAAACAGAAGCCTGGGCCTTGAAACTCTTGCTGGTTTCGTGGAGCCAACTTAGCCGGAGAGCCCTCCGGCTTAAGAAGGCCCCTAAGAACCAGTTTGTTATCTCTCCTGCAGGACTCTCTGGCTGAAGGAGTGACAAATAGCACAGGAGTCCTGCAGGTGAAGAGGGCCCAGACAATACAGGCAAGAAGTGTGACCGTCTGTCAGAGACATTTTCTGACAGCACGAGTCACACTTCTTAAAACCTGAAACCCTCTCCTTTGACATGGTGCCGACACACAAAACACACACACACCAGTCAAAATAAAATTAAATTACACAAAATACCAAAAAGGTATTCTATAAAAAACACCAACACACACACCCTAACAGGGGGGGATGGGATAGGGATAACTAAGAACAAATTCAAAAAGACAGGGAATTTCTGTCAGGAAGGGATAGAAATTAAATTTAAACTATAAAAAAATTAGTTTTTGACTAAAAAGGGGCTTGAAAATCACAAAGTGAAACAACTTACCAGGAGCTGGTAAAAAGAAGACCTCCCAAGCGAAGCGGCAAACGAGATCTGGGTACTTACTGCCTTGCATCATGGGATATGGGGCTGCCTCGAGCTGGTAAAAGGAGTTCTCGAGCTAAAGCAAGTGCCGAGTCGGAGCCGAGGATCGGCTCCGAACCCATCAAGCAAGAATGAAGGCGAGATTGACAACTTAACATCTGATATTTTAGAGGCAAGTATTAAATAATTTCCACTTTGACAATAACACTTACATTCTTTGACATTGAGGCTTAGACAGCAGACAGTGGGAATGTATGATTAGCAAGATGATAGATGTAAAGGATGGGAGCTGGAAAATAGCACAAATGGGAGTAAGAAGGGCAATACAGAATTGTTACAAAGATTTATATGTCCTAGGCCTGGGCGAAGAACCCCACTTTAGTGAACTGCAAAATTATTTGCAGAGGGTCAATGTATCTAATATTAAACTTGAGCAAGCACATTTTATGTGCTCCAAGATAACAACAGATGAGATGCATTTAGCACTTAAGTCACAACTGGAAGGTAAATCCCCAGGACCCGATGGTATACCACTTCAGGTATGAAACCTATTGGGTAAGGAACTAGAGGAGGCATGGGTAAAGATAATGAACCAAATAATACAACGGTTACCCTGACAGATTCATGGAAACAAACTGTAGTTAGTGTGCTTTTAAAAGATGGCAAAGACCCAGCCATCTTGATGTCTTACCAACCTCTTTCAGTTCTTTACCATGATTACAAAGTCTTTATGTCAATTATGGCCAAGAGTGTGTCCCAATATATGCCCACATGGATTCAGCAGGACCACTGTGGCTTCATAGCAGGTAGGAATATATCTGATAATACCCTTAGGGCTCTACTAATAGTGAAGGATGCTAGTAAATCCCAAAAAACTCTTGCTGTTTTGTTTAGATAATGAGAAAACATTCAATAGAATGTCCTGGCAGTTTCTTTTTCAAACTTTGCAGGCATTTTGCTTTTCAGCTCAATTTGTGTTTGTTTATGTTTATGGATGCCTCTAGATTTCCAGGCATTACTGAAACCATTAGTATTGCTAGCATTCTTAAACTTGACCAAATTTCAGGTTAGTTTATTTGAGAACTTAGGTTTTTAAAAAAAACTTTTTAAAAATTTGTTTTTGGTTTGTTAATTTATGTAAACACATTTTTAACATAAAACAATGTAACATTTTGTTTCAAATCTTGTTTTTAAGAATTTTTAAAACAATGTGGTGAACTATGTTAACATTGGAAGTTTGATATTGCTTTAAGGATTTTAATTGTTGCTTAATTGAATAATGTATGGGTGTATTTAACTTGGTTGGGTAAGGTTGTGATTTTTGTTCTGAGGAAGTCTCTGTAGTAGAGAGGACAGCGCTTAACTGTTTGTGAATAAAGTTGGTGTCCTTTGGAGTGCTCACGTTCTTCTGGTTATTCTAGAGTTAAAGTAATGACAAGCTTGTCTCCTCTGTTACAGCCATACTGAAACACTAGACAGGGGTGTCCACTGTCTCCCTTACTGTTTGCCCTACATCTGGAACCCTTTGCCCAAGTGATTAGGAACTTGACTAGTGAAGGATATAAATGGGTAGCTTTGAACTTAAACTATCACTCTTTGATGACAGTGTCTTTTTTGCCTTTGTCTCACCCTCACAGGGATCTTCCTCTGATTTATGATATATTGCACACATTTGGCCTATTAGCTGGCTATAAGTTAAATACTGAGAAAACTAAAGCAGTGTCAGTGAATGTGACCTTTGGAAACAACTTTATTCAGTGATTTCCATTCCTGGGTCCCCCAAATAAATTAAAATACTGGGGTACATGGGTGACTGACTCCATTCAAGGCACAGCAGATGTGATCTATGAGGCTGTGATGAGGAAAATACGGGGACATTTAAAAAAATGGAATGGGATCCCACTGGATCTTGACCATAAGACAAAGGCACTGAACTGGTTTATATTACCATTGCTACTATATAACTATCAAGCGTTAAGTTGCCCTCCTAGGCCTAGGAACTTCCAAATATTAAGAAAACAGATGAAAAAATTAATTTGGTAAATCAACCCCCCCCACACACACACACACACACACACAAACAACTCCTTGGACAGGTTAGAAATGAATTCATCACTGGGAGGTATTTCATCCCCTAACCTAGAGTCTTATTGGACAACTGTGGCATTCACCATACTCTGTAAATTTCAAATGGTTAACTTTCCATCTGGATGGATATGATATTAGAAAGGGTTCAGTGTCCATGGCATGGTGACTTGGTTTGGATTGTTTTTCAGTGGTAAACATACACACAACCTTCCCTCAAATTTGCAAGATGTTAGAAAGGAGATTCTGAAAAGTTTTAGATCTTCTCTACTCTCAGATATTAAGGACATATTGTTGCCAATATGCCACGTTACACTTTTTAGGTGGATCCATAATGCCCTGGAGGAGGCAATATATATAGAGATGCCCCTAAAATACTGGCATCAGCTAAAAAAAAGAAGAGCAAGTGCTAACCTGACAGGAAATTAGAAAGTCACATAATCTCCCTCAGGGTTCATAACTAAAGTATTTGGGACTAATTGCAAAATTAAAAACATTAAATTGGTCAATGAACTTACAGTTAATAGAGTTTGATTTAATCACCTTAGTGAAAGAAATCAGAAATGGAACTGACCATAGGAGACATCTTATACCAAAATGTGTTAAAACCCTGAACATAGCAAAACAAAAACTGGCTTTAGAATATAAGAATAAATGGAAAAGATTACTTTCAATATGTACTCTGTGCAAACTGCGGTGGTGGTGCTGTGGTAGCATTGTCACCTCACAGTAAGACGTTGTCCTGTTCGATTCTCAAATAGAGTGTCTTCTGTTTGGAGACATGCGTGAATGGGCATACCTCTGTTGAAGGTTGTGCGTCAGGGCCGGCAACTCGGCACATAAAAATCTAATGCCAATCATTAGCGGACCGGAGTTCCGCTGTGGCGACCCTTAACCGGGAAAAGCCGAAAGACACAACTTTCAATATGTACTTTAAGAGAGGATGGTTTTCTTTCCCAGAGCTACACAGGTCAGAAAATTTAAGATTTTTGGGTGGAAATGCCTTCACAAGTATTTTTACACACCAGAAAGGTTAAGTACAACATTCCCCAATACTGGAGATGCTCACAAGGGGAAAGGAGAGATTGGGTATATGTTTTATGCATGTCTTAAGCTAAGCAATTTTACAACTGAGCTCCAAACCCTCCTGGAGGAATTGTTGGGAGAACATATACAGATTACTCCTTCACTTTTCCTTTTAGGTTGGTAGGAGTAAACCTCTCCTCTGAGGCACAAGCATTTATTTTTAATTTTGCTCATGATTTTGGTTAAGAAATGTATAACTTGTTGGTGGAAGCAACAGGAAAGCCCAAGCATATCTCAGTTAACTGACTTGCTAGATAAAATGATGCAGCTAGATTATTCGCACGTTGCAACGAGCTCCAAGCTCAACACTATGCCAAAATGTTCACCTTGATCTATGTACAGATCCAGAACTAATGATGGGAGATAGTCATATAGGAAAAGGTTATAACCAACAATGCCGAGTTAACTGTACTTATGCTACAAGACTCAGGTTGTTAACTGCCATCAGCTCTGACTTCTATGATTGTCCAAACCAAACTGTATACCCTAATAGGTACAATCTGATATGTGCTTTTAAGAAAACTTTATTGAATGAATGTAAGGAGATTAAACAATGTCATATTATGTCAATGGTATATTTATTGCTGTGTAAACCAATATATTCATCCCAATATGTACAGACTGGTATGTATTTTTATGAAAATTGTGTTGAATGATTGTATGGAAATTGTAAAATGCTGTGATGTACTACTGAAAATATAGCTGTAATAATATTACTGTAATTTACTCTTTACTGCACTGTTATACTGAGCTGTGGCTGAAATGGGTCAGTTGGCCAACCTACCTACCCAATAACCGAATTATAAAACGAACCCAGTCACCAAATTATAAAATGAATAAATGGTTAAAAATGAGAAGTTATATACTTACCATAACGTTCCATGTTAGTTGTCTTCTTCTCGCCTTCTTTCTTGCTGGATGGGTTCGGAGCTGAACCTCGGCTCCGACTCGGCCTAATACTAAAGCTCGAGAGCTATTTTTACCGACTCGAGGCTATGCTATGTCCCATAATGCTAGGTGTCATATACCCAGATCTCGTTTGATAGCTAACACTATGGACATATACGTCCCACCACAACAGAGAATAATCCACCTAATCATAGATACAAAAATAAAGATATATATATATATATATATATATATATATATATATATATATCTATATATCTATATATAAACCCCTCTAGAAGAGCTAGCAAAAAAAAGGGAGCAAGGGAGCTAGCTGGGGATATAACTGAGGTGGCAATAACTCTCACAAGGTACTCTAGATCTTCCCAGGCTAGGGGGATGGGGGGGTGGGACGCAAGAAAGAAGGCGAGAAGAAGACAACTAATATGGAATGTTATGGTAAGTACATAACTTCTCAATGTTAAGTTGTCAATCTCGCCTTCATTCTTGCTGGATGGGACAGTGTCCCTAGCACCTAAGTCCTGGGTGGCTCAATGGAACAAACTCTTGAGTACAGTGGAACCAAAATCAGCCCGACTTCTGGAGGCCATATCGAGCTTGTAATGAGAAATGAAGGTATGAGGAGAGGCCCAAGTGGCCGCTGTGCAAATGGAATCCATCGGCAATCTTGCCTGAAAGGCTATTGAAGAAGCTAAATCTCTGGTTGAGTGGGCTCTAGGCTTAGTAGGAAGTTCCCTGTTCCTCAACTGGTAGACCAACATGATAAGACAGGACAACCACCTGGACAAGGTTACCTTAGAGACTGGTTGGCCTTGCTTCCCTTCCACATAAGACAGGAAGAGCTGGTTTGATTTTCTCATCTGCTTAGTTCTATCCAGGTAGAAGCGTAATTGACGGTGAACGTCCAAACAATGTAACTTTCGTTCAGCTCTATTGGTATAATTTATATTTATATTAAGAAGACTGGAAGATCTATGGTCTGATTCAGATTTTTCTCTGAAATTATTTTGGTTAAAAAAGATGGATTAGTCCTAAGTGACACTCTGTCTTTGTGAAAAACAAGATAAGGAGGGCAAACGCAAAGGGCTTGAAGTTCCGAGACCTGTCTTGCTGAGGTGATGGCTACTAAGAAGAGTGTTTTCCATGAGAGCAACTTCAATGAACAAGAAGCCGCCGGCTAAAAAGGGAGGAAGAATTAAAGAAGACAGTACCAAATTTAAGTCCCACTGTGGGGGAGGGTCCTTAACCGGGGGCCTAAGTAAAAGAGTTCCTTTTAAAAAGTCTTTGCAAAGTTTATTGGACATGATGCTGGTCTCTGACAAGCCAACATGGAAATTTGCAATAGTTGCCAGTTGAACTCTGATGGTGGCTGAGGAGGAGCCTAATCGAAAGAGTTCTGCTAGAAACTCTAGAACTGTCTGGACAGGAGCTGTAAAGGGGTCCACGTGTTTTTCCCCTGCCCAGACAGAGAAACGCTTCCATTTGCTAGCATAAGTCTTTCTGGTAGTAGACTTGTGAGAAGCGAGGATGATATTGCGAACTGGTTGAGAGATAAGGGGAAGCCTGGCTAGGGTTGGAAGTGGAGCAACCAAGCTGTGAGGTTGAGAGATCGGAGGGACTGATGCAGCCCACCCGATTGATGGGTCAGAAGATCTGGCACTGGGTCCAGATGCCAGGGCTGCTCCAGTAGATGGTGTTACAGGAACGGAAACCAAATTTGTCGAGGCCAGTAAGGGGCAATGAGGATCATCCTGGCTCTCAAGGCAGTCGCTTTCTGGACTAATTGAGTAATCAAGGGAAAGGGGGGGAATGCATACAGAAGACCCCGGGGCCAATCGTGAACTAGAGCATCTCTAGGGGGTAAACCTGGGAGAGGGAAGAGGGTGAAGAAGTCTGGGCACTTGCTGTTTAGAGGTGTTGCAAAAAGGTTGCAGCAAGGCTGACCCCACCTTCTGAAAATTCTTTCCACTACTATCTGGTTGAGAGACCACTCGTGAGGCATGAGAATGGCTCTGCTCAGTCTGTCCGCTATGACGTTGGACTTCCCGGGAATATGCGTTGCTACCAGAAACCGTTGAGAAGAGATCGCCCATTGCCAAAGTCTGAGTGCTTCTCGACATAGGGGGTAGGATCTGGTTCCGCCCTGCTTGTTGATGTACCACACTACAGACATATTGTCTGTTTGAATTGCAATAGTCCCGGTGGGTAGAGAGTCCTGAAGGGCCTGCAGCGCTAAAAGTACTGCTCTCATTTCCAAGACATTTATGTGCAAGTGGCATTCGAAGGGTTGCCATGTGCCCTGGACTGCCCTACCCCGAAAATGCCCCCCCCCACCCTATCAGGGAGGCATCCATTGTCACAGTGGCAACAGGAGGAGGAAGGACCACAGGTCTGCCCTGGAGTACCTGAGGGGAGACCGTCCACCAAGAAAGGTGTCTTTTGCATGACTGAGTGATTAGAATGGTGTGTGACATGGGGTGCTGCTGAAAGGACCACTGGGAAAATAGCATCCACTGCAGGATCTGCATATGAAAATGCGCTAGGGGAAGTAAAGTGATTGCTGCTGCCATGAGACCAAGTGTTTTTAGTATAAATCTGGCTTGGACTCTGCTCTCCTGTAATAGGATCTGAACATGGTTGCGAATGTCTGAAACTCTTTGTGTAGGTAGTTTTGCTGAGAGCTCCACTGTGTTTAAAATGGCGCCTATGAAGGTAATAGACTGACAAGGCGACAATGCAGACTTTTAGAAATTTATAGAGATACCTAGCATGTTGCACGTTTGTACAGCATAATCTCTGGATTGGAGTAGTTGGTGCCTGGTGGTGGCAGTAAGGAGCCAGTCGTCTAAATATGGAAACACCTGGAATCCTTGTCATCTCAGGTGAGCCGCAACCACTGCCATGCATTTGGTAAACACCCTGGGGGCTGTGGTGAGGCCAAAGGGCAGGGCTCTGAATTGGTAGTGACTGGCTCCCAGCTGGAAGCAGAGAAACCTTCTGGAGTGCCTGTTCATCTTGATATGGTAGTACGCATCCTGAAGGTCTATAGAGCGCATCCAATTGTCCTGACCCAGAAAGGGTAGAATGGACTATAGCGTGACCATCCGGAACTTCGTTCTTTGAACCGACTTGTTCAGCCTGCTGAGATCCAAAATAGGTCTCCAGTCCCCTGTCTTTTTTGGTACCAAAAAGAACTTGGAGTAGATTCTGGATCCTTGTTGGTCTGCTGGGACTGGCTGGATGGCCCTTTTTCTTAGCAGCTTTGACATTTCTAGTGCTGCTTGATCTCTCAGACCGGGTGGAATGTCTGGAAGGGGCCCTTTTGGCTGATGTGGGGTGTGAATATAGGGAATTCTGTAACCCTCGGATATGATCGACCGTACCCATTTGTCTTGCGTGAGGGAATGCCAGGCTTCTGGGTTCAGTGATAGTCTTCCCCCAACTGCTTCCGAAGGTGGACAGTTGGGCAGCTCCTCAGGGGTGCTGGAAGGGTTTGTCAGAGAAAGATTCTCTGCTACCCTGATTTTGCGGACCCCCCTGCCCCTAGGGCGACGCCTGTTATTGTTCCCTCCTCTGCCTCTGGAGGGAAGCTCGCCACGTGCGTCAGGCAGTACTCCCTGGGGTTTCCGGAACCACATTTTTCCACCCTTTTGACCCTTATGGTATGGTCTAGAAGGAGTGGAAAAACGGACTCCCACAGCAGAGAGAGTCTTGCCTTCCTGCTCGCACCTGGTCAATGTATCCTTCACTTGAGGTCCAAACAAGGCAGAACCGTCAAAGTTAGTGAAGGACGCCTTGAAGGGTTCGGCAAAGTTGCAAAGCCGCATCCAGGTGCGTCTCCTTAGAGCAACGCCCGTGCCTGCAGCCCTACTCGCTCCATTGGCGGCACAGGAAATGAGCCGCATGGAGGAGTTTACAATAGAGTGCAGGGTCCCCAGCTGGGAGTTGATCTTTTCCTGAGACCCCGCAGCTGATGGGTCCTGTAAGGTATCACCTAGTTCTTTGAGAAGGTCTCTCTGAAGACGGGTGAAATGGCACAAATAATTCAGCGAACACATGGCAAAGGTTGTTGAAGAAAACATCCGCTTGCCGTACCTATCCATAGTCCTAGATTCCTTATTAGGAGGATGGACAGGAACTGAAGGGTCAGCCAACTTCTTCTTAGTGGCCGCCGGCACCGCCATGGCATCAATGGGGATGCCCTTAGTGAGAAACTGCTTGTCTGAAGGGGCTGTAATAAATTTTGTAGGCCTCCGGGGAGTTGGTTCCATAGTATCCGGAGCCCTCCACTCCTTCTGAGCCACCACCTCCATGAGTGGGTCGAAAGGCGGGGACACCCAGGAGGTGGAAGGGTGAGAACCGAACGCATCCAGGTACAACGACTCGTCCTCGGAAGGGTTGAGGGCAGACCAGTTCCCCCTCTGTATAAGGATTTCTATGATGTCAGAAAATGAGACATCCTCAGAGGGGGACCTTGGGGACCCTTCCGAATCATCCAGGTCGGTGTCAGATGTCACTGACTCCGGGGAGTCCACATGCTTCCTCTTGCATGTCCTCTTCCGAGGGGGCTCCCCCGCAGAATCAGGGGAGGCCTCAGAAGAGGAGGATATGCCCAATGGGGCAACCTGGAGCATTGGTTCTCCACGCTTGGGTTCGGGAGGGTAGGCAGAGGCCGAAGCAGGCACCATAGAAGGAGGGGGTCGATGGGGCCGACCGTGGCACCGGTATAGAAGCCAGCACGCTCCTCATGACCTCAAAGGCACCCCTATCAGGCAGAGAAGAGGGACCCAGCTCTGAAGAGATGAGAGCTCCTCCCGGCACCGAGAGGGACGGCTCCTATGCCGATGTCGGGGCCAAACTCACCTGCGCTGATGCTCCAAGAGGGAGAATGGGGTCGGACAAGGGTCCAATGCCACTCGCCCCCTCGGAACCGACGAGGGAGTCCTGGTGCACGGATCCCTCCAAGGACGGAGCCAATGAAGGGATCGGAGACGACAAAGGAACCGATAAGGGTGGAATCGGTTCCGATGCCCCCACGGAACCAACCTCGACGGCCTCCAGCTCCGAGCTCGAAGGAATAGTCAGAGGAGGAACTGGAGCAGGCGTTGGGGAAGCCATTGAGATGGGCTATGCAATAACTGGGCAAGCGCCTGCGACTTCAAAAGCCTACTGACTACCCTCTCGAGGTTGTGGTCCGAAAGCCTGGAAGATCTAGAGGAGTGAGACCTATGGCTCTGCTCTGACAGCAAAGGGGACTTTGGAGCCGACCTGACCGACTCCAATGAAGGAGATCGGGAATGCTTTTGGCTTGGAGATGGCTCCGACATCAAGGTCGGAGCCGACTGAGGCCTCAATGTATCGGTTCCGGCCGGAACCGACGAGGCAGAAGAAGGTCCTCTCAGCGCCGGCTCCGGACATGGAGCCAACGGTTTGGCGGGCTTAGAAGGTTTTCCTGACAGAGGCTTGGTAGGAGAACCTTCGGGCTTTAATAAGCCCCTTAGGATGAGCTTATTTCTGCATTCCTGCGGGACACTTGGGCTAAAGGCATGACAGATGGAACAAGAGTCCTGCAGGTGCAGAGGGCCCAAACAATACACACAAAAGTGTGACCGTCTGTCAGAGACATCTTCTGACAGCACGAGTCACACTTCTTGAATCCCGATATCTTGGTATCCTTAGACATGATACCACAGGAACGGGACAAAAAAGTCTAGACAAGTATAGCAGACGCAACAAACACACATACAACACTTGAAAAGACACTCTCAAAGAAAAATGAAGTTTACTACAGTAAAACAAAACAAAATTCCACACACACACACACATACACACACACACATACACACACACACACACACACACACACACACACTCCGAGGAACTTGTACAAAACTACTATAAAAGGGGGGGTAAAGGCCTAACTACCTTAAGGGTGGAGAAGAGTAAGGAAAACTATCAATAAAGGGAGGGAAGACTAGTCGAGAGACTACTAATAATACTAGAAAAGATCTCAGGGAAAAATATCTATCAAAAACTAACTATAAATATAAAAAATCTTAAATACGACCTGGAGCCAGTGAAAACGCAACCTCATAGCTGAAGCGGCAAATGAGATCTGGGTATACGACGCCTAGCATTATGGGACATAGCATAGCCTCGAGCCGGTAAAAATAGCTCTCGAGCTTTAGTATTAGGCGGAGACGTAGCCGAGGTTCGGCTCCGAACCCATCCAGCAAGAATGAAGGCGAGATTGACAACTTAACATCATCAGTTTCAGAGCTGGAAAGTTTGGTGGGACTTGTCAATCTAAGATGCATGAGTCGCACTTCAAATAGACTGAATTCTGCCAGAAGGAAGACTAACAGTGTAATTTGCTGTGTCTAGATGTCACCCAATGAATACAATGGAATGAGTCAGCTGAAGATGTGATTTTTTTTTTTTTTGCAATTGATAGAGATATCTAAGGATAGGCAGAGCTGTAGCAAGTAATCTCTGACTCTTATGACAGACTCCTTGGTTGCAGCAGCAAGAATCAGACCATTAATGTTAGCAAATAACTGAATCCCTTGTTGTCTCAGAAAGACTACAACTACCGCCATGCACTTGATGAAAACCCAGAGGAGGGCTGTGGTGAAACTGAAGGATCTCTGAAATGAAAATGGCTGGCTGCCAGCCAGAAGCTTTGAAACCACCTGGATGTTTTGGTAATCTTGATGTGGAGGTAGGCATCCTGGTGGTCTACTGGCCAAGTCTAATTGCTCACCTTCAGGCAGGGCAACATTTCATGCATCATGACTAGAAGAATAAGGTCTTCTTAATGCACAGATTTAAGCCACTGAGATCCAGAAGTGGCCAGAGGTTGGTATTTTTCGTTAGAACCAATAGATCCCAAATTCCTTCTGGTATGGTGGGCCTCCTGGATGGCTTTTTTTTTCCAAGTGAGTAACTACTTCTCTTTCTGCAATTTTTTGTTGATGGGATGGGATGTCTGGTTGCAAATGAGCCTGATAGGGATTTCTCTCACTTATCTGTCCTGCCTGATGGCTATTCAAGCAGCTGAGTGGAGAGATAAACATCTTCTGACTGCTTTCAAAGGGAAGCAATCAGTTAAGCCTTCATGGAAAATGGGAATCCTTGCCCAGGAAAGGATGCCAAAATCCCCGATTTCAAGGACCTCCTTGACATCCTGGTCAGCATCCATTGAATGGGTTGCCTTTTCTATGGCCACCCCTATCTGAGGTGGTGTCAAAAGGCTGATATTTTTGTTTATGGCCCTATAGTATCTTGGACTTCCTTCTGATGCCTGTTGTAGGATCTTTGAGGGGTCTCGAATCTCACACCTAGGACAAACAACATCTTCTTGATCGGACCATAATAATCTTAGGTCCAAAAAGGGCGGAAACAGTGTATGAGATGTTGATGAAAAATGCCTTGAAAGTGTCTGCAAATTTGCATTGATGGAGCTATACATGACGCCTCAGGGTAATGCCTGTCCCTGCTGCTTTGGCTGATCTATCAGCAGCATTATGTAATAACTGCATGAAGAGTTTGGCAATATTCAGCATGTTACTCATGCTAGTCTTAGTCTGTTTTCTTGAGTCAGCTGTGGGTGGCTTTCAAAAAGTTTAAAGCCTGTTCAGCTAAATTTCTTTGGAATCAGTTCATGTGTATTACACAGTTTAACGTTCTCAATGCAAAGATACCAGAAGTATATGTACTCTTCCCCATCCTATAAAATTCTCTACACTCCTTGTTAGATGGCTGAACAGCTGCTGCCTCATCAGACAGTTCTTTTTTGTTGACTACAGTTAAAATCAAAGAGTCCCTTAGAGGATCCTTGAACCAGAGCTGTCTATCCAAAGGAGGTCAAAGTATTTTGTCAGGTTTTCAGGGAATAGCCTCTGTGAATTCAGGTTCCTGCCATGCCATTTTGGTGGCCAAATCTATAAGACAGCCAGGAGGTCAGACTACCAAGGAGGTGGAGGGTGCAAAAAGATAAGCTTCCAACAGCAACTCTTCATGCAGTGATGGAAAGGCATCAGTTATCCAAAATCCCCTCTGGGACATCATTTTAAGGATCTCACCAAATGTTGGATCTTCTCAAGTTGACTACAAGAGCCCTCTACAGCATTCAAGTCAATGTCAGATTTTAGTGATTCTGTAGAAGAATACATGTGCATCCACTTGCACACACTTTTCCCAGAAGCTGGTCTGAATCTACAGAGGACTCAGATTGAACCTGTGCAGGTTCTTTGAGGATGTCAGTTCTGTTCTCTGCCAGTGAATTCTGATGTGCAGGCTGAAAGAAGAACTGGTGGATGCAACAAGCTGGAATCAGTGTAGGCACTGTGTACACTCTAGATGGTGAGGCAATCATCTTTTCCATGGCTCTGAAGGTTGAACCCAGAAATGTTGGCATCACAGATCCCCATACTGAAGCCGCATCTGTCCCTACCAAAGTGCAAATAAGTGCACCAAGGAGGAAATCCCTATCACAAATGACCTGTCAGGTTTTGAGATGGAGTTTGGTGCTGATACATCTGAAGCCAAGTACTCTTACACCAAGAATGGTACCAAACAAGCTGAAATGGAGGATGGTACAAAAGACTCATTGTTGAGTAGCAGACTCCAAGATTTAGTCAAAGTTGAACATCTCCTTGTTAAATGACTCAGATGAGGTAATTTTGGTACGAAACACACAAGCTCTATCTGATGTATCTATTGCAAAACCACCAGTGCTGAAACAGGGACTGGGGAAAGGGCACCTAATGGAGACTGTGGGCCATCTCAGTCTATCCTAGAAATTAAGGGAGATGGAATGACAGTCTGTGTGGCCAACTCAATCTGCACTAGAAACTAAGGGGGATAGGATGACAATGTGTGCTTTCAGAAAACTCCTCATGATTCAGTTCCCATCAATGTCCAAAGCACTGTTAAAAGACCTGGCGCATCCACTCTGATATCTTTTTGGGATCTGTTTGAAATCATGATATATTCAGAAGTGACGGAAAATTATGGCACTTGCAAAGAAATGTGTGCCAGTGAAGGATGTACTGGCTCATGCCTTGGGACGTTTGGAGCCAAAGACAGCCTTACATCATCCAATTTCCTTTTTCTACTATCAGATAAAACTAGTTTCTCTTCTTCTTTTATTTTTGCTTCTTTGTGCTTGTCCAACTTCTCAATCATATCGTCTCGATAATATGAATTTTAAGTTTCTGAAAACTCGAGCTTCTGAAGGGGACACCCCACTACATGACTACCTCTTCCACTCAGTATATATACTATTTTCTACTTTACTTTTATAGTGATTACAGAGATGTGGATTTAATTTAAAACTTTTATTTAAAATTTTATAGCACAAACACTGATGGCCATTTGAAAAACAAAACAGGTAGACATAAAAATAGACTTAGCATAAGTAACAGTAAACTTCTCTTGAAAACAGACTTAGCATGAGCAACAGTAAACAACTCTTTCCTTGAAGCTCACATATACTGAAAATGCAGTGAAATTCACAGTCATTGAAAATGAATTTGGCCAGTGGAGAATTAAATGTACCTTGGTCACTGGGCTGTTTTCAAACCATGCCCCACCCAATACATTTTTAGGATCATGCTCTTTGAGTCAGCTTCATGACTGCTTAAATTTCATTTCTTGTTTAATACAGCAACATTTATGACTGTATTTTAAATCTGCAGTTTTTAACACCTTTATTGAACTATCACTTAAGATATAGGCAAGCATACATTTAGATAAAAGAAAGCAAATCATATTAACATTGTCAGAGTTACAAGCCTTATACATTACAAATATTATTTTGTACAACTGTCATCAAGCCAACATTACATAAATTGCTCAATTCCTGCCTTCCCTTTAAATCTCGCTCTTCATCCAAAACATTATTCTCCATGCATTGTTCCCACAATTTCCATTTTTTCAATGTACTTTTCTAAAAACCCCACTTCCAGTTCTTTTATCTTTGTTACAATATTCACTACTTCAAATACAGTTGGTTTAGACCTTGATTTCCATTTTCTATTAATTGTTTTTTTTTTTTGGCAGTCATCAGTATTAAACTTAACAAGACCTTACTATAGCGGGACAATTCAGATCCTGTATCCCAGCTCAAAAAATCATTTCCTTAGTTACAACCTTTGCTCACCCAATTTTTCTGACAGAGTACTCTGTAATGAGTTTTTAAATTCTTCCGACTCATTACACTCCTAAAACAAATGTTCCCAGTTACCTCTTTCTTGCACATCACACCTCCAACATTTGTCATCTACCTGAGGACAAATTCTTCAGAATCTGTTTGGGGTATAAAAATACCTATTTAAACACTTCCAAGCAGAAATCCTAAATCTTCCAGACTTTGTTGCATATTTGGGAGCCATACATATGTCCTCCCATAGTTTCCTTGTGAATTGCTTATCCAATGTCTCTTCCCAATCATTTCTAATTTTCCCTGACTTGATTCGTATAATTAATTATTGTGCAATATTTTATACACCCTACTAATTCTCCCTTTTTTACCAGCAGCTTATGTTGTATATTCGATGAAAAACTCTACCAGAGCAGGTCTTTAATTTAGGACTCCCCACGTCTCTTTCTTTTTGCCTATACCCTGATAGGAAAGGCTGTGTCTAGCCTACAGTCCAAATGTCTTCTTGGCCTCTTCCATTCTATTGTCTCCCTCTCATAAATATTGGTATTGCGGAACCAATTAATGTGTGGGTACATAGTTTACAGCTATAGCCTTTGTTTTGTCTTCATTAATTTTATATCCCAAAAAGACTTGAAACTGTCTCAGAATGTTCCATAACGCTGAGATGTCCCTTTCTGTTTTTTTTTCAGGTACAAAATAATACTGTCTGCAAATAAAGCCATCTTTTCTTGTGAAAGCCTCTAAATATAATGTGAATAACTAAGGGAAAAGAGGACATCACAGCTTCATTCTTTTGTTCAGACACAACTTATCAGAGAGGAACTCTTCCACTTTAATTTTTGCCTCCAATCCCTCATACATCTTCCTAATTAAGCTTATTATTGTATCAGGGAATGCAAATGCTTCCATTGCCCTACTCATAAAATCCTAGCTTACTCCGTTGAATGCTTTCTTTGCATCAAGACCCACCACTTACAGCAGTAGCAGCAGCAGCTGTATTTTCTTACATTCTGCTTCCCTCTGGATTGTCATTGTTCTATTAATGTCAAATGTTTGCCCCACCCCCACCCCACAAACTATATTGATCTATATCTATCAACTTTTGGCACCACCTTTGCCATTCTTTTAGCTATTATATACTTAAATACTTTATAATTGTTGTTTAAAACTGAAATGTGTCTCATGGAACATTACCGTATTTGGGTATTACAGCTTTTAGTAAGGATGTTGATGCTTCATCTCCTCTTAAAATACTGTTAAACTTTCAAACTTCCACATAAATACCTTCTATACCTAGAAACTTTCCTGCAGATTGATTATACGTTCCCGTTTTTATCTTACCTCCTCCTATCGTAACTGTTAATTAATTGGTGAGCCTCATCTACCTCCTTGGCATACTTAAGTCTTCCATAAACATTTCCATGTGTGCTTTTTCTTGATTTCCACATTTCATGGCTTTATACAACTTTTCATAAAATTTCCAAAATATCTCTAATACCTCTACAAGATCGCTGTTTATTTTTCTTCTTATAGGCATCTTATATATCTACGTTTGGCAAGAACCCTTTTTATTTTCTGTTGCCTACACCATCATGCTAAAAGTTTTTGTGCTCCAGAGTTGTCATCAAAAAAGTTGCTTAACAGCAATCTTTCTAAATTCAAGCATATTATCCAGATACTCTCTTATTCTCTCCTTAGCAGTCTGTAGTTGCGTCTCTTCTTGTTCTGTGAGATACTCCTTATTCTGCAATACTCTAGTCTTTGTCAGACCCTCTAAATAATTCTGGTTACTCCTTAACCATATATCTTTTTATTTTCTTTTTACTGTATATTTCATAAATAACTTCTGAATAATTTCCACTACCTGTTCCTTAAACTCCTCTCTTTTTAACAGGTAGGTGTGGAAGCACCAGTGTCTAATTTTTAATCCATCATCCTGAATTTTTATCTTAGTTGTTATTAGCACATGATATGAAATAGTTATTGGATGTGTGTTAAAGCCTTCAATTAAACTTACTTGTTCTTGTGAAATATAATTTCTGTCTAATCTAAACCAGTTATTGTATCTTGGGGAATAATATATAAATTCTCTCCAAGTTCTTACTACTGAATTCATGTCTTCCATAACAAATATTTTCATAAATTTCCTCAGAAATCTACCTTCCTTTGTTATATTTTCCCTTCTAGGTCTCCCAGATACATCCTAACAGTTGCAAATTAAGTTCCAGTATCCACCTATTAAGTAATATTCCCTACTGAAAGCTGATTATTTCTCCCAACAAAATTCTTAAGCTCCATAATAGCAGTTTTAGTTGGAATATAAATACATGCCAGCATAAACCTCCTCCCTTGGTAGTAGCCAATCTACCATTATCTTTTTTTTCTTCATCGATCACTGTTGGAACTCCTCTAGCAATTAGTATAAATACTCCCCTTTTCCCTTTTCCTTGATATTCTGATGAATATCCATAGTAAAATCCTTTCTTTATTAAATTCACATGCTTACTTCCAAACGTGTCTCCTGTGGCACTGCTGTTTGCATTGTGCTTTTCTTAATATAATTCAATACTGTTATCTTTTTGTCTATACCTGTGAGGCCTTTTACATTCCAACATAATATGCATAGTATGGCCATTATTTGAAGACGTTATTATTCTCACTTATTATATATGACAGCTTTTTTAAAATGTCTGTTTCCAGCTTTTGTGTTACATTCATCCACTAAAGTTTGGCAGGTTGATCCTTTATACAGTTGTTTCTTGTCATCAACATTTGAGCCTAGGTCACATTTCACAAGACTTTTTGTTTTAATGAAAACCTCAAAAAATGCAGAACACCCCCAGAACCTACTAACTGAAAACAAACACACACATCTATGTACATCTTCAAATAATGAAGTTTAACCTTGTTCCAAATCAACAGCTGCACCCACAAACATTACATAACATAAATTAATGTTATCCATGCTAAGGCGCATCTTACAGCCTGTGCTTCCTACTTACACTAATTGTTATCTCTTCTTGTCTTATCTTTATTCCCCTCCCAGATGCGAAAAACAGCTTGCATGCTTTCAGAAAGCATTGACTCTTAGCCTTAAAAGTGCACTGGCTATCTTTAAATAACACTTAATTATACATTGTTCTAGTAGATGCACTGAAGTATTTAGATACCAGAAAAACAACTACCTCATATTCACTTCCAATAATTTCAAACTTTATTTTTACTAAGCTGTTTTCCCTTGTACCTTTTAATTTTATGCTTCTTTCAGTTAATGATGTCCAGACCTCTCAAATTTATTGCTTTCACCTGCAGTCAGCTTGTTTCCATGGAAACATAAGAACAGAATGTACAGCTGCCTTTAGCTGCAGGCTTCTCAATTCACTGAATATTTATTTGCTAAAGGAAAACTATTCATTACACTGTGGTCTCTTATTTTTAAAGCCCACTTGCTTACACAAAAAACTTACTATTAGATTAAGACAAGGGCATTAATCCAGACATTCACCTATGCAAACATAAAAGAGAACATCTCAAGTTTCAGTCCCCACCTATTAAGCAAGATTCCCTGCTGAAAGCTGATTATTTTTCCCAACAGTGCACAATTAGTGCACTTTTACATCCCAACCCCAACAGCCCAAGATTATGATGTATTAACTTAAATGTGCTTTTGTCCAGCCTTTCTTCTCTTTTTGCATTATAATGTCTACATTTCTTAAAACTAAAAAAAAAAAGTACTTGTATACCTTAGTATTTTTATCACATACATCAATCACAAAAAAGCTTTACTATACAAGTAATTTATATCATGAAATATTTAATATAAATACTGTTAAGATCAAAAAATGTTTTAATTAGTTACTTTTTCTTTGTTTTACCCTTTTTTGTGACTATCCAGACATTAATGATTCGAAGTGGAGTATATACGTTCAGTACCCCCTACAAGTTTAACAAAGTCAACAAAAATCCAATCTTTCTCATCCGCTTTTTCTTGTAAAGCCATATTTCACAAAGTTGACTAATGACTTGCAGTCTTACATGCATTCACTAATTTTAGTGTTGCTGGTCGTCTTCCTATTCATTTCCATTTCCCAATCCCAAACTATTGTTCAAGTCTAAGGTACTCCAGTGTCTTCTAGTTAATGGCTGTGATTTCTTTCTGTCTCTCAAGCATTTTTCTTTGGAACACTGGAAAAGGTTTAACTGCCAAAGTCTCTCTATGAGCGTTTTATCAGAAGAATGTGAAGCAGAGTCCCCTTCTGTTTGATGGCTCACTATTTGTTGGGCAAAGGTTTATATTTCCTCCTTAGCCTGTTCTGCATCAAAAAATGACTTTGATCCCCCAGGAAAAAAATATTCTGAAGACAAGTGGATACAGCTGCTTTAATCTCACATCTACCTCTCGACATTCCCTGATTGCTGGGATAAATTTGCTTCTATTCTGCCTGGTAAACAGTGAATAATCATTTTCCACAAACACTTTACTGTCTCCAATGTTTAATATTTTGCCCTTCTTCCACAGTTTTGTCAAGATCAACTCTTTCTGATGGTATGATTGTATCTTTATTAATGCAGGTCTTGGCTGCTTTCTCATGGCCAGGTTTGCAGCACACTAAAGACATGCCCTTTCAATTAACAAATCCTGTCATGGAATAGCAGTCTAGTTATTTATTTGTGCTTTGATAAAATTAATACAGTCTGTTCATTCCAGTTTCTCTAGTACAGCAGAAAATCTCAGGTTTTCTGTGCATGCTGTGTTCTCTAATCGCCTACCATTTTTTGAAATAGCTCTTCTAGTGCAGTCTCACATTCAATCAACCTTTTCTTCATTTTGACCTGTGATTTTTTGCAGTCTTATTATTTCATTTGAATATCTGTTTAAAAGTTCTTTAATTTTTCCAGCATTTTATCTGAGTTGAATTGCTCCTTCAATGTTTCATTTATTTTAACCATCTCTAAGCACATTTGATTTATTTTTTCCCTCTAAATTACAGGAACACATCTCTTGTACCAGAGGTGGAGTTTGAACTGCTTTTTGCTAAACAGCTGCAGGATTCTTTCCAGTCAGTGTTTTCACCTTTCCTAGTTGATTTTCTTTCAGGCTCTCAAAATTTCTTCTTTGCTGGCATCCAGCCAGAGTACTTACTAGCCAGTAAATGAATTTTACAAAATTTTGGCAGAATTACTGACTCTTATCAATCAGTTTCTTTTTTCAAACTGGGCAAGCTGAAATTAAACTGTTGATCAGTATGCAGCCATCTTGGAATCCCCTCATCTACATCTCATTGTTGCCCTCTTTATGTCTTCTCTGTCATCAGGAACAGCTATCCACTCTGACACCACTCAGTACAGGTATGAACTATGAGAATGGGTAATAATAATACTGTACTGTTGCAGCATACACCACCAGAGTCAACAAAGCTGGATAGTGGACAAATGGGGCCATATGCAGGGTAATGGATTAGGCCCTAACAAGCCATACCAATATCCCATTTTCTGGCTGTCTCTCTCCATTACCATAAACACTGCTCAAACTTCTCAGTGTAAATACTATTTTTTTATAATTATCACAGAGACTTGGATTTTGTTTAAAACTTTTATTTCAAATTTTACAGAAAGAAAACATTAACAGCAATTTTCTAAACAAAACAAAACAAAATACTCTCAAATTGAAAACAGACTTAGCATGAAAAACAGTAAACTTCTATTCCATTGATACTCACAATTAGTGAAAATGCATTTGGCAACCCATTAAACTACAAGACACATGCTTGAATTCACACTCAAATAGCAAATAGGTGTATAGGTTCATAGGAGACTACTAGGCCAATGGTTTCAGAGCACTTACAAGCCTAGCCAATTATCCAAATTTACTTGATTTATGATCCCTAGGGGCTAGAGGAAGGCTTAGATTTGTGCCTATGCCTTTGAGTATTTTACAGACTGCCCCTGTCCATAAGAGACAATGGACACTATCCCAGGAGTGAATTTGCAGTTGCCCATCCATTGAGCCAAATTGTGTTTGAAGAGGGCCAAGGAAGGGTGCTGATTAAAATGAATAGGAAGCCTGTTGTAAAGAAGAGGTAATCTCTGAGACACATATCTGTCTCTCCAGCATGTTTTGATTCAGAGACCAGGTTTAGATTGGGTGATCCTCATGCTGTTCGTCTTGCAAATGTGCAACAGATCCATGAGGGCTGGATTTTTCTGAGTGCCTTATAGGTTAGCATAGGTCAACCCATAATAGTCACTAGGCAGCAAAGGGATACAGCTTTTAGTATATCCGCAGACATGCTGTTAACTTCCTGTATTTTCTTTGTGTGAAACCTCTGAAGTCACTCCAATTGTTGTAACTGCCTAGTCAAGTACATGCCAAATGGTGCACTGTACTCGAGTATTGGTCTAATGAAAGCCAAGTACAGTGGGACTACAACTTCCTTGGATCTGGATGCCACACCTTTACTCATAAGGTTTGCCACAAAGAAGGACTTTCTCACCACTGTGGCCATATGAGGATCAAAGTTCAGGCTACTGTATCTGTGCACCTAGATATCTCACCTCTGAGTCCACTCTTAAGGGTGTGCTATTAATGTTGAAATTTGCAGGGGTATTTGACTTGCCAAAGGGCATGAGTATGCATTTTTTTGCATTCATTTTAGGCCATGGCTCTGGCATCAATCATTTATCTGAGCCAAAACCTTCTGAAGCGTATTTACATCATAGGGGATTCAATGACTGCCCTCAACCTACAGTCACTGGCAAACTTTGTAAGTCAAAGGCCTCCCACATTAACCCTGACTTCACAGAAGTATATTCAGAACAGGCTTGGTACCAAGACTGTGCCCTGTGGCACACCACTAGTTAAATGACTTCTTCCTGGATCTTGATTTACTCACTTTAATGACATGTGTCCTGTCCATGAGCCAAGTGGCTATCCATCTGGTGACGCAGGAATTTATGCAGAGTTTTATGAGTTTATTTGTAATACCTGAGTGGGGCACTGTGTCGAATGCCTTTGTCAGGTCAAGGTATGCAGTATGCAATATTTTACCCTCATCCATGGCCCTAGTGACTTTCTCAAAGAAGTCCACCAGATTTAGTAGGTGTGATATGCCCCTGACAAATCTGAATTGAGGAAGAGGGCTCAGTTTTGAGATTTCTTCTGGTTAATTGGGTAACTTGTTTAAATCAGTTTGTTCATTTTCTATTGTTTTTTATATATATATATATATATATATATATATATATATATATATATATAAAATGCACTTTATTCATCTGCTTTTACTGTATTTGTGTTTCTTCCTACTTTATTACTAGGGGCATTGACTACAACTCTGATCTGAGATATATAACAATAAGTATCCTTTGCTGTGCATTTAAAGTGTTTTTTTGATTGTATCTGCTTTATTTTCTGAAAAAAAAAAAAATATATATATATATATATATATATATATATATATATATATATATATATACTTGTTTCCCACCTTTCTAAGCTAGTATAGTTCCAGTTTTCAAGTTAATGCTGAATTCAGGGCTGTGTTACAAATCTCTGTGTTTGACCATAACTTACTTGGATAGAAGGAAGTTTCTCTGTTCACCTGTGAGAGAGGGGAGTTTTGAGCAGCCTATCTGTCCCTGGAGGAGTGGTTTCAGCCCAGAAATTAGTAGTTTATTGGCCATTTGGGTCTAATTTCTATCTCTTTCATTTCCCTGCTAAAAAAAATGCATTTGCCCGGTTTTGCGCGCTGGGCAGCGCTGGTTAGCTAGGGTATAATTATTCCCGGCTCCACAAAGTCTCCGCTTCAATTTTTCCCTTGGAAATTGACAAATTTTCAACTTAAGCACTCAAGCCATTCATTTCTCAGCCCGGCACTTGCTCAAAACTCATAGCAAGCAGTTATAAACCCTAGCACTAGACTCCCCCCTATACTGTAGAGAAGGACAAGGCTCTCTATTCGACTTTACAAGCCATTCAATTAAACAGTTCACTGCACCTATCCAGGCATGCCCAAAGGGCAGTTTCAGGTGTACTCTCCAGTCCAACTGGTGAATCTGGGCATGTTGAGGCAATGTTACAACTGCCTCATGTACAGAGACAACCCTCTCCTCCTACCACCAAACACTAATACATGCGAGAGATGCAATTATACAGCCAAACTGGAGGCTAAGCTCTCTCAACCCAAGACTGGATCAGACAGTCAAGAGGAAAAGGGAAATACTTGCATCACACCACCAGTCTCACATAGACCCATTAAACCAGCACTGGCAAAAAACACACATAAATACATGAAAACATACTCGGAGGCTCTAAATAAAAATCTGCAAAAGCAGCAGAGACCTACAAAGCAGACATCCAAACAACCTCCACCCTCCAACACAAACCATGAAACACATACTTCACAAAACCAGTGTGCCATGCAATCACAGCCCTTAAGGCAAAATAACATACCCAACATACTAGTAATAGGTGACTCTATAGTCAGGCACAGTGACGTCCCACTCACTAGGCTGAATAAAATGAAGGTTACCATTAGCTACCTGCCAGGTGCCAGGATCAGCCACATAACACAAGTACTCAGGTCACTCCAGAACAAGTACAAATACGACTTTGTCATTGTCCATGTTGGTGTGAATGACCTGACCCATACCGCCCTGGACAATATGAAAAGAGATATGGAAGAGCTCTCTGATCACATAGCCCAATAGCATACAGCCCTCATCAAGAATGATACCATGGTATAAAGAAAAAATTATCAATTTCAACAACTGGCTAAGTTTCTGGTGTCATTCAAAGGGGATCCAGTGTCTGCCCACCTGGGATGACATGCTCGACAAGCCACGCTGCTTCGCTAGAGATGGCTTGCACCTGTCACCCTTAGGCTTTCAAATACTGGCCAAGGCTCTTGCCACCCCCCATAGTGCCTTTTTTAGGCAAGGCTCAAAAGACAAACCCACCGCTGTAAATAGCACAAGTAACAAAAAACTGAGGGTAATGCTACTCAATGCCAGAAGTCTAAACCTCAAAATACACGCACTCAAGGCACTCCTCAGTATAGAGAAAATCGATATATGTGTAGTAACAGAAACCTGGTTTAAGGCTCCAGGGAGCACCCCAGCACTACCAGGCTACAACTCATACCATACGTTTCGGCCACAGAACCCAGACCGAAATACAAAAGGTGGGGGGTATCCATATTCATTAAGGATACCCACACCTCCAGGTTAGTGGCACAGCACGATGATTCAGAGATCATCCACGTGCAACTAACAACGGGCAAAACTGCAATTCAAATTGTAGCTTGCAACAGATCACCCACCATGTCCCAGGACCCCCATTCTACATTTCTGGAAACACTGGGAAACATAAAGATCCTACCAAACACCCTAATATTGGGTGATTTCAATTACCCAAACATTAACTGGGAGAGCTACTCAAGTACTAACTCCCTTGCCCAACATTTCCTAGAATTTTTAAACTCAAACGCCCTGGATCAATGGGTCAATACTCCCACCAGAGGTGGCAACATATTGGACCTGGTTATCACCAACATGGGCGACTGGTGTTCCACACCGGAGGTCAACCCCTCGCTGGTTAAATTTGACCATAAACAAATCACTTTGGATATCCACATTCCGCCCCCACCCCCAGACAAGGAAACTACCGTGAAAAGCTTTTCAAAAGCAAACTTCACATTTCTTAAGACCAAGGTGGAAAGTTTCAAAGCCCCCATGCTAAAGGATAACGCTGTCCAAGCTGCAAAATCCTTTACTAATGCATTCTACGGGCACCTACAAGAATGCATGGATCGTGCTATCCCAAGCAAAACCAAGACTCACTCCTCCAAGAAAAGGAAACCAGCCTGGTGGACCCCTGCCATAAACAAGCTATACAATAGAATGAGGAAACTAGTACAGAAAAGAGTAAAATTCCAAGAAAGGAAGGCATCCCTGATCAGTACCATCAAGAAACTACGATCCCTCATAAAATCATCCAAGATGAGCATCGAAAGAAAAATTGCCAAGGACTCCAAAGATAACCACAAGGTATTCTTTAGCTATGTCAAGAATCTAAGTGTCAATGCCCAGATCTGCTCGGAGTTAGTGCAGAATGGCACAAAATACACTGACCCAACTGATATTGCCTACATCCTGGCAGACAGGGTCAGTGCAAACTTCACCCCCTCTCACCCCCAAAAGGGCCCATAACCATACCAGAAGAATGTAGAGCCCCTGAAATCAGAGACACTCAGGTTAAAACAGCCCTCTCCAAAGCCAAAAACACAGCATCAATGGGACCGGACGGTGTCCCAGGCTGCGTCCTACACAAGCTCAAAGACAAACTAACCCTTCACCTAAACACACTGTTCAAACTCAACCTCTCCACAGGCTATGTACCCACAGAGTGGTGCACAGCAATGGTTATTCCACTCCACAAAGGTGGAGCCACAACAGAGCCCGGGAACTATTGCCCTATAAGCCTGACTAGCTTGGTCTGCAAGGCTATGGAGAGCATCATCATGGAACTCATTAACAGAAACATTGGGAACCTCCAAACACTGGACCCTACCCAGTTCAGCTTTGTTAAGGGCAGATCATGCCTCCTAAACCTGGTGGACTTCTTTGAGACAGTTACCAAGGCTATAGATGAGGGAAAGATGGTACACACAGTCTACCTAGACCTCGCAAAAGCCTTCGACACCATTCCCCATTCTGGTATTATAGACTAGCTCACCAGCCTGAACATAAACTCTTATGTCACAAGATGGGTGGCTAACTGGCTCACGGACAGAACCCACATGTTGAGAGTTGCGGGAGCTAGGTCTGACTCTAAACCAGTTACAAGTGGCATTCCCCACGGCTCAGTTCTAGGACCCTTCCTATTTGGCATATACTTCTCAGAGTTACAGGCAAGCACAGGAGGACTATGGCTGACCAAGTTCGCAGACGACTGCAAACTAGGGGCTATAATTGACTCTCCAGCTGACACAGGCATCCTCCAAAAGGGTCTCACTGAGACGGATACCTGGTGTCAAAATCATGGCCTCAAGCTAAATGCCAAAAAGTGCATAGTCATCCCCTTTGGAAAAAACAAACTACCACATAGGTGGCAGTCCCCTAAATACGGAAAACATAATAAGGGATCTGGGTCCCAAGTAGATAGTAATCTCTCCTTTGATAATTACATTGCCAAAGTGGTTAGAAAATCCTTCTATGTGCCCACGTAATCACAAAAAGGTTTGCATCCAGATCAAAAGAGATCATTGTGCCCCTCTACTCATCACTCATCAGACCCATCATAGAGTACAATGCCCCATTTGGGATGTACCTTACAAGACCCCTGCAACAGCTGGAAAGACCACAGAAGTACCTCACCAAGAGGATCACTGGCCTCAAACAGATGCCCTATGCAGCTCGACTGAAGAAACTTCAGCTGTACTTGATTAAATACCGCCTACTCAGAGGTGATCTCTGCCTGACATACAAGGCCATGTCCAACCCAGAATTGATGGACATGCTCCACCTAAAGAAAACCTTATCCCCTCGAGCCACACTCTCTAGGGATCTAAACCTCACCACAACAATAAATAGGATGTGCTGGAGGGATAGATTCCTGTCCCAGAGACTTCCCATGCTTTGGAACAAGATTCCAATCTACATTAGGCAGCGCTCCTCGCTAACACTCTTCAAGAGAAACCTTGATGAGTGGATGGGAAACAGAAAGTTTACCCCGGGGATCACTTCAGTGGCTCTGCTGGACAGAGGCACAGGGAACTTATCTAAAGGGGCGGCAAAAGCCAACACATTCTGGCTGGGCTTATAAATGCCTTCGGGCAGATTGCCTAGTACCTACCTATGAACCTATGAGTTGAATCCAGTGTTTGGAGGTTTCTTATGCCATTATTTATCACGTCCATGATTATTCTTTTCATGATCTTGCATATAAGACAAAACAATCTTATGGGTATTTAATTTCCAGGTCAGTTGATGCCCCCCCCCCTTTAAGCAGAGGGATGACTGTTGCTGTCCTCCACTCTACTGGGACAAAGTCAGATCAGAGAGGCTTATATAGAGCAGGAAAAAAAGCAAGTTTTACACAGGCTATGTCCTAAGGCGGGGTTCTAATTAATGTCTATGTAAAGTGTGCAGGAATTCAAAAGACAAATGTATAATGCATTTGCTAAATGCTTGGGACAGCCCAGGAGTGCTGCTTATTGAAGCAACTTGGCAGAGTCACAGAGAGGACAAATGAAGGCTGAGGGAATTAAACCATATACTACAGAAGGAGACATGCGTGAATGAGCGTACCTTCGTTAAAGGTTGTGCGCCAGGGCTGGTAACTCAGCACATAAAAATTAACTACCAATCATTAGCGGACCGGAGTTCCGCTGTGGTGACCCCTAACCGGGAAAAGCCGAAAGACACAACAACAACAACTACAGAAGGCAGCTGTCTAACAGCTCATAATCTTACTCATTTGCAGTAAGTGTTAGCTATATTGTTGTAACTCAAACACAGTGATTTCATTTTTGTTTGCTTACAAAAAAATCTAAATTAAAAAGTTATTTATAGTTAAAATATTAACATTAAACTCATAGACTTCATGCTGTCAAATTTATTTGCAGCTAAATAATAAAAACAGTGGCATATTTAAAGAAACCATGGATCACATCCAAAGAATGTGGATCATGTGATGATGGTCCTGTTTACTACAATCAATTTTCTTTACACCATAACTACTGTAGTCCACAAGTACTAGTTACTAGGCTTGTAGTCCAGAAGACCATTGACAGTCTAACCCACATTTCCAGTTGCCTCAAAGCACTGGTTAAGGGACTTACTCAAGGACAGGACATAAACAAAAGCAGAATACTTTAAATTACTTAAAAAGTTATTAGAACATGTTTTTCATCAATATTGTAAAACACAAAACCTGTGAAACTCTAATAACTGACATTTACTCACTGTACTCCTCAATGATTTACCAGAGGAAAAAAATTAAAAGGAGCTGGTGTAGAGAATTAAGGCTCTTGGCACCTGTAGCCAATGTCCAACACACACACACACACACACACACACACACACACACACACACACACACACACACACACACACACACACACACACACACACGCTCGCATGCTCACTCAGAGACACTTTGTTCCACTTGTACCATGTCATAATACTGCACAAGAAAATTCTCTGCTCGTACTTGTTTGTGTTTGTAATGCTGTTGCTGGACAATATGATCACTTACCTTTTCTGCTGCTCAAGCAAATTGCATCTCATGTCTCTTAATGCTATTTCTTAACACTGCACCTTTCCTACTGTGGACCCAAATATCGCACCAGACCAGGTGCAAGATCACTGTGCATGTCTGCCTGCCTGCTCTTGTCTCATTGTGGTTGAAAGCATCCACAAAGCAGCATGGTATTTGGGTTTTGGTATTGGCTGAAACAGTACAACATGGTGCAGAGGCAAAGAAAACTACTTTTTTAATGCTGAAAAAAAGCAGAAAAAAAAGAAGTTATGTACTCACCATAACGTTCCATCTAAGTAGTTGTACTTCATTTGTCTTCAATCTGTGGGTATTCGGATAGGATCCGAGATGGCAGCCTCACCAGCATCTGATCTGAGCTCCAACCTCCTCCCCTTACCCATAATACCCCTTCATCTCCTTCCTTCCCTCAGATCGAATTTGTTGCACCATCAACCTAAACCTGACCCAATTAGACCTTATCACAACAGGTTATATACAAACCTAACAAGTATGAACAGGTCAGTCGCAGAGGCACTCTCTCCCACCTACCAGAGTAATAAACAATGATAAGGTGAGGGGGAAGGAGGGAAAGACGGCTGAAGACAAATGAAGTACAACTACTCAGATGGAACGTTATGGTGAGTACATAACTTCTTTATCTGAAGTAGTTTACTTCATTTCTCTTCAACCTGTGGGACCGAGTCCCCAGCTACTAAACACTTGGGTGGCCCTCATGGAAGGATATTCCAGAGCACCGTGGAGCCAAAGGATGCTCTCCCTCTAGATATCATGTCCAG
Source organism: Protopterus annectens (assembly GCF_019279795.1). NCBI lineage: Eukaryota > Metazoa > Chordata > Ceratodontiformes > Protopteridae > Protopterus > Protopterus annectens. The sequence continues at coordinate 112,660,561 of NC_056739.1, forward strand.
TTTATAGTGAGAAATGAAGGTATGAGATGAGGACCAAGTAGCCGAAGAAGAAATATCATCCAGAGACACCCTGGACCAAAAAGCTGACGAGGTAGCCATGGATCTGGTAGAATGTGCTTTTACTTGACCTGGAGGTGACATGCCCTTATCTTTGCATACCTGAAGAATACAATGAGAGATCCATCGAGCCAAAGTTACCTTGGAAATTATTTTGCTCGTAAAGGGTTTAGAGTAGGACACGATTTGCGAAAGGCCTTAATTCTGTGTGAGTAAAATCTCAGTTGTCTATGTAAGTGTAACAAGTGCAATTTATATTCACCCCCGTTCTGAAAATTTGGGAAGAACACCGGTAAGTTAATCATCTGGTTGATTATTAGTCTCAGAAGCCACCTTCGGGAGAAAGGATGGATTGGTACGAAGTGACACCCTGTCCTTATGGAAAACCATATAAGGAGCTTTGATAGACAATGCTTGAAGTTCTGAAACCCTCCTAGCTGAGGTGATAGCTACTCGGAAAGCTGTTTTCCAAGATAAAAATTTTAGATCTAGTGACGCAGCCGGCTCAAAGGGTGGAGCAACCAGAGCCTGTAAAACCAAAGTCAGGTCCCAAGGAGGGGTTGGATCCTTCACCGGGGGTCTTAAAAGGAAGGCACCTTTAATAAAGGTTTTACAAAGTTTAGAGGATGCTAAAGAAATAGAAGTTATGTTCTTACTATAACGTTCCATGTTAGTTGTCTTCTTCGCCTTCTTTCTTCTGGGTGGGGGGTCGGAGAGCCGACCGCCTCCTGGCCCCCTAAAAGCTCTCGAGTTGGTTCCACCGCTCCGACTTCCCCCTCCCCTACATCCCTACAGGCAGAGAGCTTCAGATCTCGTTTGTAAGCTAACTAACCCCATAATTTAGCTTATATAAAACTAACAAGAATCCACCCAAAGAAACACACTAAAAGGAGAAGGAGGAAATATATCCTGAACCAGGAAATACGAAATATGCAATAGCATATAAAAGAAGAAAGAAAGAGAGGTCGCAATCAGAACCTCACTAGGTCTGTCCAGGCCAGGGGGGAGGAGGGAAGGAGAAAAGAGGAAAGGCGAAGAAGACAAACTAAATGGGGAACTATATGGTGAGATAATAACTATATGTCTTCTTCTTCTTCTGCACCATATGCTGGGATGGAGCCAAGGCCCCAGCACCTTGTCCTTTAACAGCCTAACGGAACAGACTCCTGAGAACAGTGAAACAAAGTTAGCTCTATGCCTAATAGCTAAATGAGATGAAAAATGAAGTATGAAAGTATGAGCAGTGGCCTACAGCCGCTTGCACTTGTGGTGGCTGGAGGTCGTGGGTGCTAAAAGGCTAAAGAGCTCTGTGCTCTGAGCTGGAGGGAGCCAGGTGTTTCATTTAGAGCTTTTGATGTCTAATTTTACATAATCTATGATGTTAGCCATCACATGTGAATAACAATGATACTTGAAAGTGCCTTTCTGCTCTCTTTCAAACACGACAACGATCTGAAAACAACACTGTCATTTTCAAATCAAGTAGTCTTAGTGAAGGTGAACATCAGTTGAGCAGTGATATTCCAGATCAAGTAGTCTTAATTGAATTTTGAAAAAGAGAATTAAGATTAAAAGACCGATTCACTGCTTTGATTCAGATTTGACAAAAAGACCACTTTAGCGGGTTAGTTCGATAAGGAGGGCGTCCTTATGAGTCCAAAGATAAGGAGAACGCTGGAGGAAGACGACAGCTGAGTGCTTGCTAGCTGATGTGGCTTCTAGAAAAAGAGAGAGTACCAGAAAAGATTTTAAAGAACAGGAAGCTGCAAAGAACAGGAAAGAAGCAATCAAAGAAGCAAGGAAGAATAGGGGGGTCCAAGGAGAAGGAACTTTTATAAGAGTCTGAGGAAGAAAAAACTCCTCCTAAAGGAAGTCAAGGCAGAAAAAGGTTTGGCAAAAGGCAGAGGAAGAAAGGGCAGATTCAGAACATAGATGAAAGAAGAACTTGTCAATTAGAGGGAAATGAAGAGGGGAGATGAACCTGAATGGAAAAGTTCAGCTAGAGGGATATGGATCAGTGAAGGATCTATGTCCTTTCCATTCATGTCCTTGGCTTTTTGAGCCCACTATGAGAAATCTTTTTAACTTTACTCAAATAAAATATCAATATAAAGATCAATAACAGGAATACTAATTGAGATCTGAGCTGAGAGTGAGAGAACTGAGGAGTGAGGTAAGTGAGGAGGGAGAGGAGGGAAACAGTGAGGACTGAAGAGGGAAAAGATCAAAACTGAAAGCGATGTGATGGATCAAAAGATCTGGAACCAAGTCCAGAGAACCAAGGATCCAAGAAAAAGTCTAGGTAGAAAGGGATAGATGAGGTTTGAGGCCAGAGGAGCTTAAATGAACATCTGTGAGGCTGAGAAGCGATAGCTTGCATAGAGAGGACTATAAGGAGGAAATGCATAGGAAGGGACGGGCCAAGTCTGCTGGTAAGCTTGCCCTGGTAAAAGGCCTGGTAAAGGAATAGAGTGAAATATTCTCTAATTTGCTGTTTTGGGGAGTAGCAAAAAGATCGAGCTTGAGCTGACCCCACTTGAGAAAAATTTCTCACAGCACAGAGTTATGGAGATGCTCATAGCTCTGCTCAATGAGCGATACTTGTCCTCAACTTCATGATATCATAATCCCGGGAGAAAAGCTGCTATCAGAAACCCGAGAAATGAGAGCTTCTCGTGCAGTCCGAGAGCTTACTACAGCCTTGTTTGTTGATGTGATCACTTTGTTTGTATGGTCTGTCACTACAGACATATTGTTCCATCTGGATTGCAATTGTCTGAAAGGGAAGGCTAAAGAGACTGGCTTGCCTTGCTAATTTATGTGCAAGTGGCTCCAGAAAGTGTTGCTGCACCCTGTATCTGCTTGCCTGCCATGTCTGCTGGACTGTCCCGCCCTGATAATGCCCCCCACCCGGATCAGGAGGGGAGGAGGTCCAGAGTACAGTAGCTCGAGCAGACAAAGGGTTCATGATAGAGAGATACTTTGGAAGTTAGCCTTGCAGACATGTTTATTGTATCTAGATTTTTATACCGTCATAATATAGTACTATTGCTATGACTTAAAACAGACTTTTTATTTAGCTTTGACAAAACAAATTTGACAAATGCGAAAAGTGTAATCCTGGCCATCAGAAGGGAGATGCTTGGTGAGAGTCGTGGAGAGCCAGTCGCCTAATGGAAACACCTGGAATCCTTGGTCTCTCAGGGGCCATGCACACAACCATGCATTTGGTAAACACCGAGGGCAAGGCAGGGAGAAAGGGACTGAAAATGACTGAAAATCCCTGGTTCCCCGCCCGAAAGGGAAGGAATCTTCTTCATCTTTATGTGATAGTCCCGATCCCGTAGGTACATCAGGTTGCTTGCTATCATCCTTTGGATTGCAAGAAAAAAGAAGGATGAAGAGCGATTTTCCATCCCTCTTTGTTTTTTGTTGACTGATTATCCAAAGAAAGATGCATCAATTATTTTCCTGTCCCCTGTTTTTTTGGAACTAAAAGAACCTTGTAGATTCCGGCCCGATGCTGGATGGTGCTGGCGTTTGCTGAATTGTTCTTTGCTAGAAGATGGTTTGACATTTGGAAGGATTTTTCCTGGAGGATTGGAAGCAGAAGAAGGAAGATTTTTTTGACTAGGAAATGATGGAAAATACCCAGAATTAGGGAAGAAGGAGGAATGCCCTGTCTGGGTTTACAGAGAATCTCTTCAGGCCAGGCCGAAGGGCACAGTGACAATCTTCCTTCCTGATGCTGAAGATAGGAGGATGCGGGCAAGGCTTCCCGATGCTGAAAGGGTTTGTCAGGGAAGGCTTCTAGGCGCTCCTGTCTCAAGGGGGACTGCTGCCCCTAGGGCTTATTGCCTCCCACCTCTGCAGTCCCTTAGAAAGGTGGTTGAACCAACCACTCTGCCCCCTTTCGGCCTTTACGGAACCACATCTTTCCACCTTCTGGCCTTTTGGGGTCGTGGCCTGAAAGGAGTAGCGCATCAGTCTCGCGGACCAATCTGGTCTTCCTTGCCTTCAGGAGTAAGAGAGGATCCATCCAAAGGGGAGGAGGAGGAAAGAATGAGAAGGGAAAAGAAAAGTTCGTGAAAAGACATAAAGGCAGCTCGGGTCATTTTCGCAGCCGCAATTGCTTGCCCCATCTTACCTTTATCCCTGCTCAATCCATCAGCCTTGCCTATGGGATTAAAAATTTAGATGGAGGAGATTCATCTTATGTATAGGCAGCGCAGCTGTGGATCCTGCTAACATTCCCCGCAGCTGTAGGATCCTTTTTTGATTTTCCTTGCTTCCCTCCTTTGATAGCCCAGCGAGCAGCATAAAAACGAACGCTTGAGGCATCCATCACTGGGCTACATATGGACCTATCCGCACTTCCATGGGTGGTGGACCCCTTTACTGAAGGATGGATAGCTCCCCTTCACTGGATGGATCAGCTTCACCGTTCAGTGGCAGCAGCTTTCACCATAGCAGCTTGTCTACCTCCATTTTTATGAACTTGTGTTTCTCTGTTTGCTGTCACTGACTGGAGGGTCGTCCAGAGGTGAGGGTGCATGAGGGTGGGGTCCATCGCCAGGAGGCAACTGGATGCATGAGGGGGGGAGGGGGGGGACACCCAGGGGTAAGGGGGACACCAGCGAAGGCTAAGATTTCCCTCCAACGCTCAGGATCTCCAGAGGCTCACCCAAATAGAATTTCCTTCAGGATTCCCAGGGATTCCAGAATGAGGTGTGTCTGAGAAGAGGATGGACTCAGGGTGAATCACTGTGTTCCCTCTTCCATCTGTGGGACCGTCTGTGTCTGGACTCAATCACTTCAGGCCTTCCTCTATACCTCCTCTTCTCTGGGGCTCTTCTGAGGAAGGCGAAGAGGCCAAAATCCTCTGCGGGTTCCTGGAGGGAGTGGATCTGCTAGATGGAGGCACAGGAGGAGGCGGATGAACCTGGAGCGACTGAGTAGGAGGCGGGGCTCCTGAGCCGACTGTGTACTGAGCCAGGCTCTAACATCATTTGCATGAGGGTCTCACCCCGACTTGTGGGCTCCCAACAGGCCGTGGCTCGAGAGCAAGAGAACTCCCCACCGGAAGTCCGCTCCCAAGAGGCAGAGAGGGAGAGGACTCACCGAAGGAGTCCGATGCAGAAGCGAGAGAGGGTCGGGGGGAGGAAGTTCCGAGAGAGGAGCAGGAAGGCGACGCCCCAGACTCGGCGAAGGAAGTGATCTCCCGGGAGCCTGACCAACGAAAAGAGACTGGACGGAACCGAGCGACAGCTCAATTTCTCCTGAGGAACGGACATTTAATCGGCTTAAGCTCAAGAGGCTCAAGACAAATATGTTGATGGACTGCAGGGAACCGGAAAGTAGTCGGCTCTACATCTACTGGAGTCTGGATCTTACATAGTCGACTAAGACCTTCTGAAGCCAGATCTTCCACGTCCCGTTCCAGACCCAGGGGGAGATCCTGGAAGCCCGGATAGGCGGAAGGAGATCCTGGAGCGAATGAACGGAGCCAAGAGATGGGACCCAACAGGGTTCCCTAGACCACGACCTGGACTCTCTCGGAGCCGCATCGTGACTTATTACTGGGCCCAGCCGACCCGAGGGCCTCGGACTAGAACTTCTCTGAAGACAGCGGAGCTACAGAAACTGTGAGTAAGGAGGAGCGGAAACCTAGAGTTGCTCAGTTGTCGGAGCCGAGAACCTTAAAGTTTTAGAGTGGCTTCCTAGTTGACCTAGATGCCTTAGACTTCTTTGCCTCTAAGACAGAATGGGTTCTTTCTTTCTTTTCACAGGACTCACTGGGAAATAGCTTTTGGCACAGGAGTAGACTGGCAGCAAAGGCCCCTGCATCAGCACAATTAAGAGACAGTCTGTCACAGACATTGTGATCGATGCATCACGCTCTTGAACAGAACATTTTGAGACAGCAGTACTCAAACACTTTGCTTTTGTCTTTTGGACAGGTGTACACACACTAGTTACACAAACACACACACAATAAACCAAAATAAAATAAAATAAATTAAAATAAAAAAAAACACAAATAAAACACACAAAACACAATAAAAGGAAAACACACAGGGAAGGGATTAAGGTAAGTGAAGGTGACCCACACACTTTTGAAGGAAAATGAAATTTAAAAAAGAAAAGGTTTGTAATTTATAAAAAATAAAGAAAAGTTACTAAGAAAAACTAAATAAGAAAAAAAAGTTACAAAGGAAAAGAACAAAAAAAACAAATCTGAGCTGTAGCGTGAACGAGATCTGAGGTAACTCTCGCAGCTGTAGCGGGAAGGGGGATCTCAGGTAACTCTGTGGGACTCTCACGGAGTTATAGAGTGCCAGTCGGACTGTGGAACCAACTCGAACATCGAGTAATACCATGTTCTCCCCAATATGAAAGTTGGAAATGGCAGCCAACTGAACTTTCACAGTAGAATAGCTAGCACCTTGATGGAATATATATGCCAAGAATTCCAAAACCGCCAGGATGGGAACTGTGAAAGAGTCCAGATCCCTTTGAGAAGCCCAGATGTAGAAACACTTCCATTTACTGCGGTAAAGCTTCCTGGTAGACACTTTGTGAGCTGCCATCAGAATAGTCTTCACCGGAGAGGATAAACTGGGAGTCCTAGCTATCAAGGGAACTGGAGCAACCAAGAAGTGAGCTTTAGACTGTCCAGGTTTGGATGAGGAACCCCCGAGGGGTAAGAGATGAGATCCGGAATTGGATCTAAGATCCATGGAGGAGCTAGAAGATGAAACAAGAGGAAGGGAAACCATACTTGGTGAGGCCAAAATGGGGCAATGAGGATCACTTTGCTCCCCAGCCTGCGAGCCTTCTGCAGGAATTTCAAAATAAGAGGAAACAGGGGGTAAGCATAGAGAATACCGGGAGGCCAAACATGAACTAGAGCATCTCTGGGGACTCCCCCTGCAGGGGGTTCAGAGTGAAGAACTCGCTGCACTTCGCATTGGAAGGAGATGCGAAGAGATCGCAGCAAGGCTAACCCCACTCGAGGAAGATCTGCTCCCCTACCAAAGGATTCAGAGACCACTCATAAGGCAACAGAATAGTCCTGCTCAGTTTGTCTGCCAGTATGTTGGACTGTCCCGGAATGTGCATTGCTACCAGAAGCCAGCTGGTGGAAATCGCCCATTCCCAGATTCTCATGGCCTTGTGACAAAGGGGATAAGATGCGGTTCCTCCCGGCTTGTTGATGTACCAAACTGCTGACATGTTGTCTGACTGTATTCCAATAGTTCCCAGAGGGAGAAAGGCATGAAGGGTCTGCAATGCTAAAAGGACCGCCCCGATCTCTAGGACATTGATATGCAACCTGGTCTCATTCAGGAACCACTTGCCTTGGACTGTCCTTCCTGAGCATTGCTTCCCCTACCCTAGTTGGGAGGCATCCGTGGTCACCATGGCTTGGGGATGGGCTGCAATAAATGGGCATCCCTCGGCCAGTTCCGAAGAGTGCATTCACCAGAGGAGGGACTCCCTTCCAGCCCTGCTGATGCCTATTGGATGCGTCAACGGTAGGTCTAACCATGACCATTGGACCACTAATGTCCACTGTAGAACACACATATGTAGACGAGCACAAGGAAGAAGGGTAATTGTGGCTGCCATGGAAACAAGAGGTCATAGTACTGTCTCTGCTGATGGGAGGTGTGACTGAATGATCAAGGACACATGGAGTCATAAGCTCCAAATTCTCTCCGGGGTTAGAAAAGCCTTCATTTGCAAAGTGTCTATCCTTGCTCCAATGTACTCTAGAACCTGGACTAGGATCAGAGAAGATTTTGCTGTGTTGATAGTGATTCGCAGATGACCTGACACCTTCAAAAAGTAGTCCTTGGCTTGACAAAGTAAACGCTTGGTGGGAGCAACAAGGAGCCAATGGTCCAGGTACAGAAAGACCTGTATTCCCTGAAGCCTAAGGTGAGCCGCTACAACTGCCATGACCTTGGTGAACAACCTGGGGGCTGTGGTGAGACCAAAGGGTAGGGCTCAAAACTGATAATGATTGGCACCTAGCTGGAAGAGGAGGAACTTCCTGGAGTGTCTGTGAATCTTTATATGGTAGTACGCGTCCTGGAAATCTATCAAGCACATCCAGTCTTTCTCCTGCAGGTAAGGCAGGATGGAGTGCAACGTGACCATCTGGAACTTCTCTTTGACAACTGACAGGTTGAGGGTGGAAAGATCTAGAATAGGTCTTAGGTTCCCCCGTCTTTTATGGCACCAAAAAGAACCTGGAGTAAATGCACGATCCGGACTGGTCATGGGGGATGGGTTGGATGACTTGTTTCTTTAGCAGCTTGTCTATTTCAAGCACTGCTACCTCCCTTTGCATGGGTGGTATGTCTGGGAGGGGTTTTGGAGGAAGTGGAGATTCCACAAAGGGAATGGAATTGCCTCTGGATATGATCTGAAGCACCCAATGGTCTGATGACATGGACTCCTATGCCACTAGGTGCAATGAAAGACTACCTGCCCGAGAACGGTTCTCGAGACACCACGTTCCTTGGATACCCTCTGCCTCTGAGCCAGCACCTATCAAAACCCCCTCTGCCTTTGAGGGAAGATAAGTCCTGAGCATCCCAGGAATACTGAGACTTCCAGAACCACATCTTCTTCTGCCCTCGCTGATTCCTGGAAAAGGATCTTTGAGGGTTAGAGAAGCAGATCCTGATGGCAGACAGTGTCTTCCAATCCTTTATGCTCTGGACCAACATCTCGTGAATGGTTTCCTGAACAAGGAAAAACCATAATAAGAGGCATTCGCAAATAACACCTTAAAGGGCTCCGTGAACTGACACAGTCTGAGCCAAGCGTGACACCTCATGGCAATGCCAGAACCAGCCGCCCTTGTTGCTCCTTCAGTGGCATGCAAAAGGAGGCAGATGGATGTGTTAGATACCTCATTTAGAGTGGCCATCTGCGTGGAGAATGTGCGCTTATCCTCCAGCAAAATGGACTCTAGGGATGACTCAGCTAGCTCTTTGACAAGGTCGCACTGTAGTCGGATAACATGTGCCAAATAATTCAGCGCCCCTATAGAAAAGGTGGCTGAAGCATACACCCGCTTCCCTAGGCGATCCATCATCCTGGACTCTCGGTTGGTGGGGTGGACCGTAGAACTTTCTTGTGCTAGTTATTTGTTGGTGGTGGCTGCTACCACTATAGCATCTACAGGAGACCCTTTATTCCAAATAGGTCTATCCGAAGGGGGACTTAGGATCTTGTCTAGTCATTTCAGAATTGTCCCAGGTGGTGTTAAGGTCCATCAATGGATCCGCGGGAGGGGACACCCAAGAAGTAGACGGGCCCGTGCCAAAGGCCTCCAGAAATACCGACTCATCCGAGATAGGTGTGGGGGCGGACCCCCCCCTCCATTGGCGCAACAGTTCCATGATGTCTCCATAGGAGACATCGTCGGGGGGTGATCTGGGGAAGCCTTCCCCTTCCTCCATATCGGTGTCCTCAGTGAAGGACTCTGGTGAGGAGTCCAGGTGGCTCCTCTTGCACGTCCGTTTGTGAGGAGCCTCTTTGGTGGGACTTTCTGAAGTGGACTCACAAACCGTCTGATGTGGGGGAACCGCCTAGGGCACATCAGGCACTGGCCGTCTCTGAGTGGACAAAATGGCTGAATTCACTTCCAGAACCGAGGAGTCAGGGCAGAATCCGAGGAAATAGTCAGGGGTGTCAACCCACTTGAGAGAACCTTTTCCACCACATCAAATGCCAAAGGAGAGCGAGCCTCCTGGGACACCAGTAAGGAAGAAGCTCTCCTCAGATCCGATGGGGGAATCGGAGCCAAGCCTGCAGGTGCCGAGATGCTGAGGGGAGGGCCATGACCTGACACAGTCAGAGCTGATGGAAACCCCACCTTGGATCTGATGCCCAGACTACAGCTCCGAGAGCTGCTCAGGTCCCAATTACTCGGATCTGACATGCTCAAGGTAACAGCTGGCGTCGAGGTACAAGGTACCATCGGCACCGACCCCCTCGACTCCGAGATCCAAAAACTTTGATACCAGGACTTGGATTGAAGAAGGAGTTATAGCAGTGAAGAAGGGAAGTGAGCTCCTCGCTCCAAAGGGAGAGGGGGCTGGCAAGACTCCCATCTGGATCTGGGTGCGAATGAATCTTTGCATCATTTTGTCTATCTCCGCTTCACTTAAACGTCTGGTGGAATGCGACAATGATGCCACTGATGCCAACCTGGAATGTTGGTGCACAGAAGCTCTAGATGAAGGTCTAGGCTCCTCCGGCTCCAGTGAAAATCTAGGTGACCTGAGCCAAGGAGTGCTATGCCTAGAAATAGCCTGCAGTTTTTAAGGAGGACCCAATGGACCCGACCGGTCCAGGGATCTCTTCCTCGCCTTCGCCTTGCCCTGTTTAGAAAAGTCACCTTCCATGGCCTCTTGTCAGGAGGGTGAGTTCCGGCCTGGGAGGAGGATGAAGGGGGGGGGGAGACAGTCACAGCCATGACTGCTGTAGTCGCGGGGACAGCCGCCCCCAGCGTAGAAAGAAGCCCCTTCATAATAAATTTGGCCTTGCAGTCTTTCAAGGCCCTAGGGTTAAGTCCTGCACAAATCTGACAATCCGTAGACAGGTGAGAGGCCCCTAAGCACACAAAGCACAGAGTGTGGCCAACAGCTAGAGACAGCTTGTGGCCACACTCTGTGCACTTCCTAAAAATGAGTTTAGCCTGACACACACACACAGACACACACACACACACACACACACACACACACACACAGACACACACACACACACTAATGAGGAGGAGAAAAAGGAAACTACTGCACTAACTTTTTTTTTTTTTTTTAAATGAAATGCGAAGCACCACGAGGTAGGGGACGAAGAAGGGAAATCCTGACCTAACTCTACAGAAAAAAGACTCACTTACACCGAAAAACCACTTTATAAACACTCATCATGCCTGGAGCTCTGAGACCATGATGCTAGGCTAAGCCATGGCAAACAAGGTCTGAGGGAAGGAAGGAGATGGAGGGGTATTATGGGTAAGGGGAGGAGCTTAGAGTTCAGATCAGATGCTGGTGAAGCTGCCATCTTGGATCTGATCCGGATCTGAATACCCAGAGGTTGAAGAGCAAATGAAGTAAACTACTTCAGATACATTTTTTTTAATTAATATTATGGCCAGGCCCCAAGCCAGCATCTGATCCTAAGTAGCTTCCTAGGTTGCCTAGCTCTATATCTGGCCTTGGTACATAGGTTCCCAGGTTCCTAGGTGTGTACTAGTCTAATGGCTCTGGAGTCTTTACAAGCCTAGCTCATAGAAGTGCCCTGGCATCATGCCATCCGATGTTAGTTCCCAGTGTCTCTATTAAGCAGAGCCACTGGAGTGATCCCTGAGGTGAATCTTCTACTTCCCATCCACTCATCAAGATTACTCTTGAAGAGGGCCAGTGAGGTGTTCTGCTTGACATGTATGGGAAGTCTATTCCTGGGCATGGACAGTTTCTGGGTTATGAACCTGTCTGTCCAGCATGTTCTGTTGATTGTGGTAATGAGGTTGAGGCTCTGGAGCGTGTGGTGTGGAGGGACTGGGATTTCTTTAGATGGAGCATTTCTAACAGAGCTGGGTCAGACATGGCTTTGTAAGTCAAGCAGAGATTGCCTCTTAGTAGATGATATGAGACAGGAAATAGCTGGAGTATTTTTGAGTCTGTCCATGTACGGCATGTGTTTAATACCTAGAATCCTCTTTATGAGGTACTTTTGTGGCCTTTCCAGCTGTTGCATGTGTCCAGTGAGGTGCATGCCAAATGGGGCATTATACTCGATGATTGGCCTAATGAAGGAAGGGTAGAGAGAGATGATGACCTCTTTCTTCCTGGATGCAAAACCCTTGGTAATGAGATGTACCACATAGAAAGACTTTCTGACCACAGTGGCAATGTGGTGGTCGAAGGAGAAGTTGCTGTCAACCTGTGTCCCCAGATCTCTTATAGCACCTTCAGTGTTCAGTGGGCTCCCATCAATGTGGTAATTATTAGGAACTGAGTTTTTCCCAAAGAGGATGACGACACATTTTCTGGCTTTAAGATTAAGGCCATGGTTTTAACACCAGTCATTGGTCTCATTGAGGCCTTTCTCTAGGATTTCTACATCACTTGGGGGAGTTAATAATGGCTCCCAGTTTGCAGTCATCTGTGAACTTGGTCAGCCAGCATCCCTCTGTGTTGGCCTGGACTTCTGAGAAGTAGATGCCAAACAGGAGAGGACCCAGGACCAATCCCTGTGGGACTCCACTCGTAACTGGTCAGCAGTCTGACTTGGAGTCTGCTACTTTCACACTGTGGGTTCTATCAGTGAGCCAATTTGCAACCCACCTAGTGATATAGGGTTTGATGCCTAGTTTGGTGAGTTTATCAATAATTCCTGAGTGGGGAATGGTATCAAAGGCCTTTGCTAGATCGAGGTAGTTGTATGAACTGCCTTGCCCTCATCCACAGCTCTGGTGACTGATCTACCTTTCACAAAACCAAACTGCGTGGGATCTAGAATTTGGAGATTCCCTATATCCTTGTTAATTAGGTCCATGATGATGCACTCCACAGCCTTACATGTCAGACTTGTCAGGCTAATGGAGCGATAATTCCCAGGGTCTGTAGTCACTCCCCCTTTATGGAGAGGGATGACTGTAAGCCATGCACCATTTGGTAGGGACAAAGCCTGAGGTGAGGCTGTGATTGAACAGGGCACACAGATGTGGTGCCAGTTCACTTTGTACATCATATAGAACACATCCAGGGATGATGTTTGGTTCCATGGAAGCTGTATTCTTGGCCTTGGACAATGCAGCTTTAACCTCTGCTGCAGTAATGCTGGGTGCCTGGCATTCCTCCGGTATTGTGATTGGTCCTTTGGAGGGGGGAGAGGGGTAAAGATGGCACTGAATCTGTCGGCCAATATGTTGGCAATATCTGTTGGCTCAGTATAGGAGGTACCATTGTGCAGTAACTCAGAGCAAACCTGGGTATTGCCGTGGAGATTTTTGATATAACTATAGAAGGCTTTGTGGTTGTTTTTAGTGTCTGCTGCAATTCTGCCTTCATAGCTGGCTTTAGAGGTTTTGATGAGGGATTTCAACTTTTTGTTGAGGCTAATAAGGGAGCTTTTCCAGTCTTGGGACTTCACCTTTTTCTGCAACAGTTTCTTCCTTCTGTTGTACAGTTTATTAATGGCAGGGCACCACAAGATTGGCTTCTTTTCTTGGAGGAGAGTGTCTTGGTTCTGTTGGGTATGGCTAGTTCCATGTATCTATGTATGTGTTCGTACAGTGCTTTGGTGTATGATTCGGCAGTCATGCATCTATTTTCCATTGACATGGGTGTCATGAAGTTAGCCAGTCAGCTTTGGAGAAGTTTTTCAAGGTGGTTACCTTTGCGGGGGTGGGGGTGGGGGGGTGAGATGTGGATTTCCATACTGATTAGTTTGTGGTCGGATTTAACCAGGGAGGAATTGACTTTTGGTGCAGAGGTCAAGGATGTTGCTTCCTCTAGTGGGGGTAAGAATGAGCTGGTTCAGGGCATTGGAAATGATGAATCCCAGGAAGCGTTGGGCCAGTGTATTGGTACATGAGTAGTTTTCCCAGTTGATGGAGGGGTAGTTGAAGTCACCTAGTATGAGAGTGTTGGGTTGGACCTTAAAAGTTTTCATGGTGCTTAGGAACATGGAGTGAGAGTCTTGGGACATAGTTGGGGACTTACAGCAGGCTACGACCTGATTCACCGTCTTACCCAATGTTAGTTGTACCTGAAGGGTCTCAGATGCGTTATGCTGGGCTACTACTCTGGAGGTGTGCATATCCTTTATGAATATGGAGACACCACCACCTTTGGAGTTTCGGTCCATGTTCTGGGGCTGAAAGGTGTGGAATGAGTTATAGCCTGGTAGCGCAGGGGTGCTTTCTGCTGCTTTAAACCAGGTCTTCGTTACAGCACAAACGTCTATGTTCTCCATTTTGAGAAGTGCTTCGAGCAAGTGCATCTTGAGATTTAGACTTCTAGCACTGAGCAGCATGACCCTCAGATTGCATTTATTTATAGCTGTTACGGTGGTAATTTGGTCTTTGGAACATTGCCTAAAAAAGGCACTATAAGAGTGGCAACAGCCTTAGCCAGTATCCGGAAACTCAGGGGTGACAGATGCAGGCCATCTCTGGCAAAGCATCGAGGTCTGTCAATCATGTCACCCCAAGCAGACAGATACTGGATCCCCTTAGAATGACACCAGAAACTTAGCCAATTGCCGAAGTCAGTCATTTTCTGCTTGTACTGCGGTATCATTCTGGGTGACGGCAGGATGCTGCTCAGGGCTAGGGTCATACCTGCCTGGGCCACATAATCTGAGAGTTCCTCCATGTCTCTTTTCATGTAGTCCAGGGAGGTGAGTCTCAGGTCATTCACACCCAAATGGACAGTGACAGAGTCATACTTGTACTTGTTGTGGAGTGATCTGAGTGCGTGTGTTATATGTCGGATTCTGGCACCTGATAGACAGCTGACTGTTACCTTCTCCTTATTCAACCTGGTGAGTGGGACATCAGTGTGCCTCACTATCAAGTCACTTATGATTAGTGTATTGGGCAAGCTGTTTTGCCTTAGGGGCTTAGGTTGAGGGGCACACTGTGTAAGTGAGCTATGTGTCCTGTCGTTTGTGCTGTGTTGTGGTGGTTGAGTGCATTTCTGCCTTGGAGGTCTCTGCTGTTTGGGTAGATTTATCTTGAGAGCCTCCGTGAAGGTGGGTATGTGGTTTGTGTTTTTATGTGAGAGCTGTGATGTATGAAAGATGGCTTTATTTTCCTTGTTGCCCTTCCACTGTGGGCAGGACTTTAACAAAAATTAGCATTAGGACTAAATTATTTTCATAAACTCATTCATTTCTCAAAATAGTTTAACACACAGGTCCTTACAATTATTTCATATCAAATAATTGGTTAGGGTCTAGTATATTTTGTTTTTCTTTTTGTCTTTTTATCAGTAATTAATCTTTGCAGAGGTAAATTAGTCCAATGTTACCAGGGAGTGTTCCTGACTAACACTGAAACTACGAGCTTTAAATGGCATTTACCTGGGACTGTTACTGAAGGAGGGGAGTCTTGTATTAACAGTTTTTTTACTTGAAATAGTGTAAGTGGAATTATTTTATAAAACTGATACCTAAACTGATGTATTTTAGCTTAGATGTGAAAGTTTTCAAGTGGGTAGAGCCAGCAAATTAGTCAGTGGCTATAACTGGGAGAGGTTTGTCAAGTTCTAAAAGAAATTATAATCTGTATGACGAATGGTGTCATTTTCCTTTTGTAGAAAATGCTTTTAGCATGGCTTAGAAATACTAAACAAGATCTGTTGGATAGCGCTTTTGCCCTTATGAGCTTCTTCAGATCATATGAAGTTGAATTTAAAATCCCAACACTTTTTAACTGAAAATACCAAGGTTAGAGATTACTACTAAGTGAGATGGCTAAGTCATATCAAATGGTCAGTATGATGACCCTGAGATAACAGCACTAGTGAATGCTGATTTCAGAAAATTCATAAATCAGAACCTAAAATGGAATCAAAGGAACTACTTATCCAAATTGTCCTGAATCCCCATTAAAATGTTAAGTGTTTTAGGGAGATCACCTCCAAGTTTACAGCTGTTGACTTATGTTTTGCTTCAACAAAGCTTTTTAGGAAAAGGTGAAAGCCTCTTGTGAAGCATCAGACAGCTGCTTATGGATCTATGAGGGTGACATTCATTACATACTCTCTGTCACAAAAGTGCCAGCTGTCATTGTAGGAGTTACCGAAGTCTATTCATCTCAAATGAGACATGGGACACGACATACTACTGCGGTCACATTAAGGGTCAGAAAGCAAGAGAACTTCCTGTATGGTATGTACATAATAATGGGATGATCATTTCATAGGACTGCAATGACTGGATCTTCTTGTTCCCTTACTGCTTTGTTGTTTTACTAGAGTCACTAGGTCATAAAGTAGTGACCTTACTGCTATTATGGGGCAAACTCAGGCATAATTTAATAAAACATAAGGAGGCAGTACTTCTTTAAAGATAATGAACCTGACATAGGCCTGTGGCCTTGAGCAGATAAGGATTTTAAATATCTGCTTAATCTCTTTAAACCTGGAAAATGTCATGGGTAACTGTGTATTAAACTACTGGTCAACCTGGCAGAGTATAATATATACCGATAGAAGCCTAGGGGAGAACAAATGAACCCTCAAAATCTGTATTCCTCCTCTGACAGAGGGGAATAGTACAGCTCACTATTTACCATCTGACCAACGTTTGGTAATAGTATAATAGAAATCAAAAGGACACTGGAGAAGGTTAATCTCAGATGTTCACTGCAATACTGATAGTGAGGCCTGGTGCAGGAATGGTTAAAAATGCAGTGATGCGCATGAACCTAGTCCTGTCACAGGAAGTGCACATCTAGCCATTGCACTCTGATGTCACCACAGCAGAGGGTCCATGTCTCTGAATCATGGGTGGGGTTAACTTAATGCAAGATGAGCTGAGACCTTGCATACTTAAAAAGTCTCCATGTGTTTGTTGTGATTTTAGATGGCAGCTGATGGCTGAAGGATATTAATTAAAGCACATAACATTTTCTCTGCACACAGTTTTTATGCGATGCCACAGAAAAAACAGTTTACAGTCTATCATCAAGGAAAACTACACTGGATGTTTGCTTCTTCTGTAGAACCAACTATTCAAACTTCACTTCACATTCTTTTACTTAAGTTAAAAAGAAAGCAATCCTGTACACCAGTACCAATTCAGTAATACTTAGGTTATTTTCAGTGTAACACTCTATTCTCAATGTAAGGATGTTATGGACTATCATTTGAATAACATGTGATTTTGTCTCATAAGCAGTGCATAATCCATCTGTTGCCCTCTACACACTTCATTAGACTACCACTCTTATTGAGTGGTATTATCATTGATTAATGGTGCCTAGTTGTGTGGAACCCATCTTGTTAAGATACAGCTACCGAATGAAAGTGCCGTCACATAACAGACTCCTCAGAAAGGTTTGTTCCACTTGCCAGATGTTGGCAGTATCCATTTAGGGATTGAAGGGGGTGAGCACCTTCATGGGAGATATAAGGCCTCTGCCCCATGTGAGATGTGTTAATTTTTATGCTGCGTGTTAGTTTTTCAGAAGTGAAATGATTTCAAGGTGCAGTTAACATTTTGGATTTGGTAGGCAACTAGTAACACTAAAGAAGTGTTCACAGTCAGCTGTTCAGATTCATTGATTTGAGGTTAATGGAACAGGGATTTAGACCAGTAGTCATCTACTGTTTGGCAATGGGACACCACAGCCAAGTCGAAGAAAAGGAGAACCATAGTTGTCTGTGCCAAAAGAGAGTTACCAACCAGATATTTGTCTTGTTCTTCATGATTTTCAGAAGGATTTTGGGGCTTAGAGGAAGTGGAGCGTAAGCCTAGAGGAATTTTGTACTTCACAAAAAAATATATGGCATCCATTCTCCAAGCCTGAGGGAATGGCACCCTTGAACAGAATAGCCTGAGCTGTCTGTTGTGTGCAGAGGCAAAAATATCTATCTAGGGTGTACCCCACTGATAGACAATGCCAACAGTGTTCCTTTCTCATGGGATGTAAGACTTGGTGCCTCTCTGATTGTTATATTGTCTGTATAAATCCAAAGAGGACCAGGAGTCAAGAGATAATGCAGCAGTTTAAGAGATAAGATTCACACCTTCATTTCCTTTATGTTTAAGTGGTCCTTCCTCTCTTTGGGTGACAAAATCTCCTGGACTCTGATGTTCTTGGAACAAGCTCCCCACTCCAAATCTGAAGCATTTAGTTATTGGCAAGAGGAAGGAACTAGAAAAAATACTCCTGTGTTGAATAAAACCTGGTTGATTTACCATACAAATTCTTTCTTGATGAAAAGCAAGAGTGGAATCACGAAAGTTAATGGGTGGCAATTCTGAATCCAAATGCACTTCAGGCACTGAATCTTCCTCATGTGGAGTCTGGTATAACACATCATGGTTATTGTGGATGCTATGTATCTTAAGGCTTGCTAAATCTCACTTGCTAAGATCACATTCAAAGGACAGTTTTGAAAGTAATCTGAAAAGAAAAACAAACTTCGTCTGTGGGAAGAAAAGCTGTCACTGACAGAGTATTGAGTCTGTAT
Organism: Protopterus annectens; assembly: GCF_019279795.1. Taxonomy (NCBI): domain Eukaryota; kingdom Metazoa; phylum Chordata; order Ceratodontiformes; family Protopteridae; genus Protopterus; species Protopterus annectens. The sequence continues at coordinate 112,678,854 of NC_056739.1, forward strand.
CCCACAAAAATCTGATCTTGGGATGGAGTTAAGGGCAGACATTTTTGGAGAATTTGTTAACTTTTTTAACTTGACTTTTATGGAGTGTTAACAATATATGCAACCTATACTGATTATTCGAAATTAATGTGAAGACGAAAACACACCCCTTTGTAACTCCTCCCACATGCACACCAGGATAGACCAATAAAGACTGAAAAATACTGAGGACTGTGGTCTGTTTCATTTCATTTTATTTGAATTGACTGCTTTTTAAAGTACCAAAGGCTGAGCTGGACATGTTTGATTTTTGGTTTGGCATAACTGCCTAGGCAAGAATTTATAGAAGGAAAGATTCCAGACTAACTCAGGGGGCATCTAACCTTATACACCCACCTACCTGTGAGTATTGTCTAATTTTTATTTAGTTTTTTCCCTAGTGACAAGGGTCACTAAGGCATCTCTACTCACAAATACTGAAGGACTGAGTACAGGCAGTCACCCTCCTTCATAAAAAATAAAGTTTGAAATTACTGGAAGTGAATAAGAGATAGCAGCTTACATAGTAGCCTTAATACTGCAGTACATTTAATAAAACAGTCTGTAATTTAGTTTTATTTAAAAACAGTCAGTGCACTTTTTCTTAAAGCTAAAAGTTTTATTTTTTGAAAGTATTCAAACTATTTTCATATACTGGAAGGGAATTGAGATAAGAAAACTACAGACAGCAATTTGTATATGTGGGAGCACAGATTGGAACACGTGATTTAGCATGGGTAACCTTAATTTTAGATTAGGTTATGCCTGTGGGTGTAGATATCCATTTGGTGACAATGTACATACTTTTGTGTGTTTGTCTTAAGTTAACAGGAGAAGTGGGTTTTGGAAAATGTATTTCATTTTTTTTGTTTAAGGGTTTTCATTAAAGTAAAAAGTCTTGAAAAATGTGGCATAGGTTCAAATGGAGATGAGAACAAACGACTATATAAAAGATCAGCCTGGCAAACATTACTGTATGTAAGTAAGACAAATGTTGGAAATAAACATTAAAAAAACTGTCATGTATAATAAGTGGGAAATATATATATATATATATATATATATATATATATATATATATATATATATATATATATATATATATATATATATATATACATGGGTCTACTTCACATGACTGAAATCTCAAAATACTTAATTTCATTTGACTGAGACCACAATATCTAATTTTCAAAATACTGAAAACTCATTTGACTGAGTCTCATTATACTGAAAGCTTACAATGCTGAATTTCAAAATAATGAATTTTAAGCCATAGGCATACACACTTACAACACCAATGACTAACTCTTTCCAAAACTTAAAAACTACTTGTATCCCCTCCTAACAAAAACTGGATTATAGAAAACCAAACTATGTGGGGGCTATGCCCAATGTGGGGGGCTGCGTCCTCCACACCCCCCACCTATATATACTAACTCCAGGACTGCACTACTGTGGGGAAAAGAGCATATCCTTTTACTTACCTTACAGTACTCTACACAGTACCACTACCTCCAGGAGTGTATGAAACATCCAACATATTACTTTAGATACTTCTCATAAAAATGTAAAGAGACATACCCACATTTAGAAAGACTAGAACACTACTTTCTATGCTACTATCTGTATTCTGACAGTCGGCACTTTACGTTACAGTAATTTTTTTTATCACAAGCAAGTCACAGGTGAAGGGAAACATATCACGTCTATGGCTTAAAATTCAGTACTTTGTAATTCAGCATTGTAAGCTTTCAGTATAATGAGACTCAGTCAAATGAGTTTTCAGTATTTTGAAAATTAGGTATTGTGGTCTCAGTCAAATGAAATTCAGTATTTTGAGATTTCAATCATGTGAAGTAGACCCGTATATATATATATATATATATATATATATATATATATATATATATATACATATATATATATATATATATATATATATATATATATATATATATATATATATCTATGGATTCTTATCACTTCACTGAAAGACCATGGGCAGGATTCACGAAGGCTTGCACGGAGTCTAAGAGTAGTGTAAGACTCCATGCAGCCCTCGCGATCCAGGAACAGCCCTAAATTCCGTGTAAGAGATGGAGTGGGCGTGGATATGCTAATCACCTCACTTGCAGCCAAAAGGCATGCAAATGAGGTAGATTAGTGATCCAGGAAGCCCAAAGCAGCCCGTGTAAGAGCCGTTTTAGCTGCAGAAATGTACTCAGTTGACAACTGAGTACGTTTCTACAAAAAACACAATGGAGCCATGTCAGCTCCAAATAAAGGGTGCATATGTGTCAGGCAGCATGCCAATGGCCAAATATGTGGCCATTGGCAAGGTACCCCGATGCAAATATAAGAAATAAATAATTGTTTAAACGCAGCGCAGCCCCGCGCAAACGGGCTGTGCTGTATAAAACATAAAAATGAAGGTTATAAACCCACAAATGTGGGTTTTATGCAATACATGGATTTATAATGCAGGGACCAGCAGACCAAAAACAACATGGCCACCGTTTAGTGGTTGCTAAGGGAGGAAGCTGAGTCTAAGACATGTAACTAAGCATTAGTAGGCAATCTGATGTAAATGAGTGTTAGGATACTGAATTCCACTGTCACATAGCAAATGAGCACATTCTGAGTAGAGTAAGAGATACATAAGGGGGAAGAATAGAGTAAGAGATAGGTGACATCACAGGGGGGAATGGCAGAAATAAATGAAGTTCATTGGAGGTCAGTGTTACATGACAGATGTCAGATACATATCATGGAAAGAGGAGTGCCACAAGATAAGCATGGGAAAGTCAAGAAATGGAAGGTGTACACTGTTGCTTACACCAAAGTTTCTTGCTGGGCGTGTATGTGCACATGTGTGTGCCATGAGGTGCAAGTAGGGCAGTGTGCACGCGTGTAAGGCAGACTGAGCATGTGGGAGCCTGTTGGCAGACTTGTAAGACTGTTTGCGCTGGTGTGCGCGTGTTTTAACCCGAATAAGTAGATTCTGAACCATGTAAGCATGTGTGCGCGCGTGTAAGCCACTGTGAGCGTGTTTCTGCTGGTATGCGCGTTGCTCCCCCCTGAGGAAACAGAGAGGAAAAAGGAAGCAACAGAATTAGTAGGAAGCTAGCAGGGAATACTGCTGGAGCTAGCAGGTGAAAACAATTAGAAGCAGGCAATTACACAGGCAGAATAGTAGCTCAGCCAAGCACTTAAAACTCTGCAAACAGCAGTGCAGGATGTTTCTCTCAAGAGACACTGCAAGACAGGAGTAAGCTATTAGAAGTGAAAACTGAAAAAGCTGAACTCAGAGCAGAAATGCTAGGGGCTGCCATAGCTGTCATAAGGAGACATAGGCTACTTGCTGAGGGTGGTGACAATGCAAATGGTGCCAGACAACCGACAGTGAGGAGACGGAGAAGAGTGTACAGGCCCAGGGTCACCTACCACGGGTTACATGAGCTGGAGATAGTAGAGCGCTATAGAGTGGACAGAGACCTCCTGCAGCAAATTGTCGAGCTGTGCAGGCCACGCCTCACACACAGAACCAATAGAGGGGAACCCATCCCAGTGGAAACCAAGGTATGTGTTGGCCTAAGAATACTAGCAACAGGTACCTTCCAGAGACCAACTGGTGATATGATGGGGATATCACAGGCATCAGCCTCCAGGGTACTGCACCAGTTCCAGGATGCCATGTCAGCACATGTTGGTGATCATGTATATTTCCCCAATGCCTGTGAGGTATTGGCCAGCAATATGCGTCTCTTCCAGCAAATAGCGGAATACCCTGAGGTAGTGGGTGCAATAGACTGCACGCACATACGCATCAAAGCACTAGCCGGTGAGCGGGGTAGGGCCTACATTAACCGCAAGGGCTTCCCCTCCATCAACTGTCAGGTTGTGTGTGATGCCCAGGGCATAATAATGAATGTGTGTGCTGGCTGCCCTGGGAGCTACCATGATTCCCATATCTGGCATTTGACGCAGCTGTAACAGACATTTGCCAATGGGGACATCCCACATGGACACCTAGTGGGGGATGCAGGTTATGCACTGGAGCCGTGGCTGATGGCACCCATCAGAAACGCACACACACCTGAACAGGAACGCCATAATGAGGCACACGCACAAACACGTAATGTAATAGAGCGTCTGTTTGGGCTGCTCAAGTCACGGTTCCGGTGTCTGGACACATCTGGTGGAGCCTTGCAGTACTCACCAACTACATGTACCCAAATTGTCATGGTATGTGCTATGCTACATAATATGATCTTGTGAAAACAGCTGCAGCAGGACCAGCATAGGGCCGGGCCAAACAGCCCCCCACCATTGCCAAGGCCATCACAGGCAGAGCGTGACTCGGGGGAGGAACAACCTGAGCCTGCCCCAGTAGGCAGAAGGAGGCGTGCCCAGTATGCCCTGGCCTTGGCAAAGAGGCAACGCATAGCACATACACCGGCTCAGTAGGAACCCTGGGAATGATACCCCTCTCTGACTCACTCATATAATAATAGGGATGCCTAAAATGACATAACCTGCTCTAAAACATGTACAGGGAGTGTAGTATGTGCATCCGACAGAGGCAGCCCTGCAGCACCACCTGAGGCATGAATGCCATGTGTTAAGCAATGTAACACCATGTAGTATATGCACACTTGATGACCCTGACTAACATCCTACCCTCACCAAGCACGATGCCACAATATGATGATGAGATGATCAAATGCAATAATTGGCTGAAGTATTGCAGTTAGTCAAAGGGGATCCAATGTGTGCCAGCCTGGGATGACATGCTGAGCATGACATGATGCTCCACCTGCTAGGGGTGACGTGCACCTATCAGTCCAGGCCTTATGGATACTGGCAAAGGCTGTTGTTACCCACAGCGTGTCCTGAATAGGTAAGGCTCAAAACACAAGCCCACCTCCATAGGTATCACAAGGGATAAGAACCTAGATGTAATGCTACCCAATGCCAGAAGTCTAAACAGCAAGATGCATGCAGTCTAAACTCCCCCAGTATGGAGAATGTTGATATCTGTCCTGTAACAGAAAACTGGGTCAAGGCTCACAACAGCACCCTAACACTACCAGGTTACACCTCATACTGTGCTGTACAGCCTCAAAACATGGAACAAGCTACAAAAGGAGGGTGACTAGCAATAATTGTCAAGGATAACCACACCCCCATGTTGGTACCACAACAAGAAGGAGCATGGACTAGCCATGGTCAAGTAACAGTGGCTAAAACTGCCTCCCAGTTTATAGCCTGCTACAGACTACCATCCTAACACCAGGAACTATACTTGGCCTATGTTGGAATACATGAATATATCAAGCCCTCCAAACCACATTATATTGGGTGACTGAAAATACCCAGACATAGACTGGGAGCATTATACTAGCTCCAACACTGTAGGACAAAAGTTCCTAGAATCCATAAACCAAAATGCCCAGGAACAACGTATCACTCCCACAAGAGGGGTAAGCATACTGAATGTGATAATCAGCAACATGGGTACTGGATGGCAAGATGAGAAGTGTATCCCTCACTGGTAAGACCAGACCATAGAGTAATCACACTGGATATGCACATCCTGACCACAGTCCCTGGCCAGAAAACCACAGTGAAAAACATGTGTAAAGCAAAAGTTGCACTCCTCCAAACTGATGTGGAATCCATTAAAGGCCCTGTGCAGGTGCAAAATATGGGCCACACCTCAGAACCTGTTATTCAGGCATTCCATGAACACTGCCAGGAATGCTTGGATTATGCAATCCCAAATAAAACCAAGACACAATGCCATACACGGAGGCATCTGGCATGGTGGACTCCAGCCATTACCAAACAATGCAAAAGAATGAGGAAGCTACTACATGATAGAGCAAACATAAAAAGGGAAGTAATCACTGATCAGTAGTATGGCAATAAAATATGTCCACACATACAATCCACTAAGGCCAGCTACAACAAGTTGAATCTGTGAATCTTGAGGCAATGTTACACCTGCCCCAAGTACACAGACAACCCTCAACTCCCCAAGAAATACAAATATATGTGAGAGATGCAACCATTTATCCAAACCGGAGGCTGAGCTCCCTCAACTCAGTACTGTCAAAACTAGTCAGGAGGAGAAGGTAACCACACACACCACAAACCCAGTCCCACATAGACCTATCACAACTGCAAACCAAAGACATAAACACAGAAAAACATTCCCGGAGGCCCTAATTACAAACACACCACACCAAAAGAGGCCTCCAAAGCAGACACCCAAGTAACCACAACCTCCAAACATAGCACATGCAACACATAGTACACAAAGCTGGTGTGCCAAACATTCACAGGCCAGAAGGAGAAACAACATGCCTGATACAGTTGTTATAGGTGACTCCATAGTCAGACACACTGCTGTCCCGCTCACCAGACTGAACAAGGGAAAGGGTACAGTAAGCTGCCTGTAGGCTGCTACAATACGCCACATAACACAAGTGCAGGTCACCCCAAAGCAAGTAGAAATATGATGCAGTCATTGTCCATGCTGGCGTGAATGACCTGAGATGTACCTCCCCGGACTACATGAAAAGAGACATAGATAAGCTCTCCGACTATGTAATCCAGGCCGGTATGACACTGACCGTTTGCAGCATCCTACCCTCACCAAGAATGATGCCACAGTACAAACACAGAATGATCAGCTTTAACAAGTGGCACAATTACTGGTGTCATTCCAAGGGGATCCAATGTCTGTCTGCTTGGGATGTCATGCTTGACAAGCCATGCTGCTGTTCCAGGGATGGCTTGCACCTGTTACCCCTGGGCGTCTGGATATTGGATAAGGCTTTTGCCACATCCATAGAGCCTTTCGTAGGCAAGGCTGAAAAGACTAACCCACCACCCTAGAAAACATAAGTGGAAAGAAACATAAGGGTAATGCTGACCAATGCCAGATGTGTAAACCTCAATATGCATGCTCCCGAGGCCCTCCCCAGTATGGAGGACATTGATGTCCGTGCAGTGACAGAAACCCGCAGCAAGCCTCCTGACAGCACACCAGCACTACCAGGTTATACCTCATATCATGCGTTATGGCCCCAAAACCTGGACCAAAACATAAAAGGAGGGGGAGTATCCATATTCAGCACAGACACCCATAAGTCCGGGTAACTGACAATGCACAAAGCATCGGAGACCACCCATGTGCAACTAACCGTAGGCAAAACTGCTGTACAGTCTGTAGCATGCTACAGACCACACTCTCACACACAGGAACCCCACCCAGCTGTCCTGAAGACACTAGACAGTATGAATGTCTCACCAAATACCAAACAAGGTACTCACAAATTACCACATAGGTGGTAAACCATTATGTATGGAAGGAGTAATCAGGGACCTAGGGACACAAGTGGACAGTAACCTGTTATGTGACACTCACATTGCCAACGTGGCTAGGAAGACTGTCTATATTGGACACTGTATCATGAAAGGATTCACATCTACGTCAACAGAGGTCATTGTGCCCCTATACTGTTCTCTTATCAGACCCATAATCTAGTACAATGCCTCATTTGGGATGTACCTTACCTGACACCTGCAGCAGTTAGAAAGACCTCAAAGGTACCTCACCAAGAGGATAAAGGGTCTCAAATATATGTCATATGCTGCCTGGCTGTAGACACCCCAGCTGAATGCAGTCACATACTGCCTACACAGAGGCGTTGTATGCCTGTTGTACAAGGCCATGTCCAACACAAGAGTAATGGACATGCTCCACCCCAGAAAACCCAAAGCCATCAGAGCTGTGAGAGTGAGAGATGTCAACCTCAACACATAATGAAATAGGATGTGCTGGAGGGACAGATACATAACCCAGAGGTTCCCTACATCCTGGAACAGAATCCCACTCCATGTTAGGCAGAGCCCCTCACTGACACTCTTCAACAGGAATCTTGCCAAGTGGATGGATGATCGTAGATGTACACTGGGGGTCTTCACTGTGTCACGTTCAGACAGAGGCACAGTAAAGTAAATCATAAATGGCCATAATATTCACATAGCAAGGGGTGGCGAAAGCCACACACACTCTGGCTAGGGTGGATAGCCTAGTATGAACCTATGAACCTATGAAGATACAAATTGTACAGGACACTAAGGATAATCACAAGGCTTTCTTAACTGACGGTAGGAACCTTGTTGGGAATTCACAGATATGCTCTGAATCACTCAAATATTACAAACAACATACCAAACACACACACATATTGCCAACATCCAGCATGACAGGTGCAGTGCAAACCCCCCCCCCCCCAGAACCCCAGAATGCAAAATATCTATCCCAGCAGACTGCTGGCTCCCTGACATTGCAGATGCTGAGGTAACAGCCAGCATCTACAAAGCAAAACACACAGCAGCAATGGTATGAGATGGTGTCCTGGGCTGAGTCAAACATGGAATCCAAGAAAAATGGAATGCCAAATCACACTACTGCTCAATGTCAGCCTTACCATAGGATATGTACCTAAAGAGCAGTGTACAACTACAGTGGTCCTTCTCAACAAAGGTGTTGCCGGAATGGATACTGTAAACTACCAGTCCAGAATCCTGACAAACTTGGTCTGCACAGCTATGGAAAGGATCAGCACGTACCGCAGACATAAAGATATTGGGGACCTACTGACACCGGACCCTACCCAGTGTGGCTTTCTTAAGTGCAGATCCTGCCCCTTAAACATGTTTGACTCATTTGAAACAGTCATTAAGGTCATTGATGAGGGCAATGTGGTCCACACAGCGTAGCTGGACCTTGCAAAGGCTTCCATACAATACCCTACGTGTTCATTATAGATAAGCTCACCAGCTTAAATATAAACCCCTATGTCAGTCGAGGGGTTGCAAACCAGACCAAAGACAGAACTGACATGGTCAGACATGCTGCAGCCATGTCAGACTACAAACCAGATATAACTGGCATCCCACAAGGCTTGGTCCTGGGACCTCCCTCGTTTGGTATATATGTCCCATAGATACAGGCTAACATGGAAGGACTGTGTCTGAACATGTTTGCAGAGGACTACAAACTGGCCACCATATCTGACCCTCCAGCTGACACAAGCATCCCACAAAAGGGCCACATAGAAACAGACAACTGGTGCCATAGCCATGTTAGCAAGCTAATTGCAGAAAAGTGTATAGTCAACCCCTGTGGATATACAGTAAGTGCCCACCAATTACCACACAGGTGTTAACCCATTAAGTACTTAACATGTAATGAGAGACCTGGGGACACAAGTTGATAGATATCCTGCATTGGACAAGCCTGTGGCTGTAGTGGTTACAGAAACATACCATATACCCACCTAATCATGAAGGTTGTCAGATCTAGATAAGGGGTGGTCATTGTGGCTCTGCAGTCATCCTTCATCAGCGTTACAATTGACTAAAATAGCCCCTGTGGGATGTACCTCAGCAGACACCTCCATCAACTGTAAAGTCCCTAAAAGTACCTCACCAGGAGTATCAAAGAGCTTGAACAGATGCCATGTGTTGCCTGATTAAACAAACTGCAGCTCCACACACTGCCATACTGCCCACCCAGAGGCAAGCTGTGCCTGATGTATAAAGCCATGTCCAAGCTGGAATCAATAAACATGCTGCACCTTGTGCAATCTGAATGGCAGTGAGCTATGCACATGAGAGACCTGAACCCCAGCACTGACATACATAGGACAAGCTGTACTGAATGATCCATAACACAGAAGCCACCCCACTCTTGAGTAAACTCCCAGTACAGGTTAGCCAGAGAGTCACTCATCGACTCTCCTCAAGAGGAATCTTGATGAGTGGATGGGAGATGGTAGGTTTACCCTGGGTATCACTGTTATGTCATGGGTAGATGGAGGCACAGTATACTAACCATGACATATGTCATGGCAAACTCCACTTACAATGTGTGTCGAAGGACAAACACACTCTCCGACTAGCATTAGAAATGGCCTAGGGCACATCGCTAGTGTTTGCCAATCTACACTTATGTTGTGGAATACACTACCAATGTTGGACAAGCCTGATTTAAGTAGTTCATATCTGAACATAATGCAACATGGTCAGATGTGCACAACTGGCCCCTAACCAGGCTATTGTGCTCACTATGAAAATGTAAAGCAGTGATAGGACTAAAGCCCAGGATACTGTCCACCACAGTGAAAGTACTGAACCAGTACACTATACGGTACTACAGTGTTAGGTCAGTATGAAAGGATGTTGACAACTGTATGCAAAGTATCCCATGCAAACCCTGCAGGCACAGTGTAATCCCTGTTGTGTTCAGACACAAAGCAGTTGGACAGTAACTACACAACATGACACACAACACACAACCATAAACGTGAGATATTGTTGAAGTTCACACTCATCCACAAATGTGGTGGGCTGCAGAGTTCAACATATGGAAAGCTCACACTGGGCATGCTCGCACACTTTGATAAATGAGACATATGTCAGACAACATGCCATGGAAAGCCTGAACTGGGCATGCTCACACACTTAGGCCAAATCTCAGTTTAGCAGTTGGCCACACACATATCTGGTATTTGTACATGTTATTCCAGGAACCAACCACATTACAGCAATCTGCCCAGTGCACACAGTTAAATGACTACAGAGACATAAGTGATATAGTGGATCCCTCTCATATTCAAACATCTTCCACAGATACACAAGTTGATCATAGAAACAGGGAATGCTATGGCAATAAAGACCTGCAAATAGTCTATCAGCAACAAATATTGTGCATCTGACAATTAAACATATGGGTGTAGAGGTCAACACTAGGCTGTTTGCCCTAGGGAATGACAGCTTAGCCAGAGTGTGCTTGGCGTCTGCCTCCCCAGTACAGTAGGCTACTGTGACACTGTAAAGTAGATCACATAAGGCACCGTGTGAGGCTAGTGTGCTGTGCCTCTGTCAAGCAGGGACACAGTGGAGATCCCAGGGGTTGAATTTGCTAAGCCACATCCATGTTGTTGGTGTGTGCTGGAAGAGGGTTGGTGAGGACCTCTAACAATAAGTGGGCATCAATAACAGACTGAGGGGAGCCTTATCTGCATTGTCTGGACAATTTCACTGTCAACACTTTGCCGTGATGATTATGAGGGATTGAAGTGTCGTGCCAGTACTGTTCAGAGATGTCCTCCCTCTGTGGGCTACTGCTCTGCAATGTATTAGCTCACTCTGTCTGTTGGACAGCTCATATATGGCTGGTGTACACCTGACAGGTGTCCTGTTGTGGAGGAGTCATGGGTATATTTGGGATAGCATGATCAATGCAAACCTTCCACATGCTCATAGAATGCAATTGTCAAGGATTATGCAGAGTGGCCTGTATACTCCCCCAGCATGGGTCCTTTGAAGTCTTCCACCCCAGTCTTCACAAGTGTAAAGTCTGCTTTTGATAAATACACTTTGTTTGCAGAGACAACCTTGCCGGGGGTGGGGATGGGATATGGATGTCCAGGAAAAGGTGGGTATGGTCAGATATCAACAATGGTGGTCTACCTCTGGTGTGGAACAGTGAATACCCATGTTGCAGATGGTCAGGTGCAATATGTATTCCCCCTTGTGGCTGTGGTGAGTGGTTCTGCCATAGCACATGGACTCACAAATTGTAGTGGCTGTAGGGTAATGTGCATATCTGACCCTGAAGTAGGTGGCTGCAAATGCATATATATGCTATCCCCCACCTGACAGGTAGTACTAGATGTACATACCTCTGTAGAAATAATGATGTCAGCACCCTATAAATACTGCAGGTGCAGAACAGATGCCCAGTAATTCGGAGAGTGCGCTCTGCTAATGCATCCCCCTCAAGTGTCATAATATAGTTAGGTAGGGGTTTGAATCCTGCAAATGCTGTGTGTGTGTGGGTGAGCGGGGTTGGTGTGTGTGCAAGTCTGTGTGAGGGAAATGTCCCTTTTGGCAACTGGGAAAATACACTACAGGATGCACATTCCCCTTTCTAAACACTGATGATGTCAGCACCCTATAAGTACAGCAGGAGAAGGGAAACCTCCCAGTAATGCGAATAGCGCGCTCTGCTAATGCATCCATCTCAAGTGTCATAACATACTTAGGTAGGGGTTTGAATCCTGCAAACGCTCAGTGTGTGTGGAGGGGGGTTAGTGTGTGTGCAATTCTGTATGAAAGAAATGTCCCTTTTGGCAACTAGGAGAACACACTACAGGATGCACATTCCCCTTTCTAAACACTGATGATGTCAGCACCCTATAAGTACAGCAGGAGATGGGAAACCTCCCAGTAATGCGAATAGCGTGCTCTGCTAATGCGTCCGTCTCGAGTGTCATAACATACTTAGGTAGGGATTTGAATCCTGCAAATGCTCAGTGTGTGTGGAGAGGGGTTAGTGAGTGTGCAATTCTGTATGAAAGAAATGTCCCTTTTGGCAACTAGGAGAACACACTACAGGATGCACATTCCCCTTTCTAAACACTGATGATGTCAGCACCCTGTAAGTACAGCAGGAGAAGGGAAACCTCCCAGTAATGCGAATAGCGAGCTCTGCTAATGCGTCAGTCTCAAGTGTCATAACATACCTTAGGTAGGGGTTTGAATCCTGCAAATGCTCAGTGTGTGTGGAGGGGGGTTAGTGTGTGTGCAATTCTGTATGAAAGAAATGTCCCTTCTGGCAACTAGGAGAACACACTACAGGATGCACATTACTCTTTCTAAACACTGATGATGTCAGCACCCTATAAGTACAGCAGGAGAAGGGGAAACCTCCCAGTAATGCAAATAGCACGCTCTGCTAATGCGTCAGTCTTGTGTTTCATAACATAGTTAGGTAGGGGTTTGAATCCTGCAAATGGCAAGTGTGTGTGTGGGGGGGTGGAAGTAGGATGTGTGCAATTACATGTGTGAGAGAACTGACCCTTTTGCCAACCAGTACAACACACCAGCTGCTGCATATTCCAATCTCTACACAGAGATGATGTCAGCACCCTACAAGTACAGCAGAAGAGGGCAAATCTCCCAGTAATGCAAATAGCATGCTCTGCTACTGCGTCTCTCACTACTGTCATAGCACAGTTAGTTATGGCTTTGAATTCCACACATGCCACGTGTGTTTTTGTCACACAGAATGCCCATGTGTGTGGGTTGTTGTTCACAATAATGCATGACATCGATTAAACCAGTAATGGCAATGGACACAGATGATGTATGTGTGTGCCAAATACACATATGTACCTGTGACCTTCAATAGTTCCCATGTCTGACGCCTGCCACATGTGAATACATGGTATTTGCACCAGATAACATTATGACTGTGGTCTTCTGTGTAGGTGCTGCATGTGGTATGTGTATATACAGTGTGAGATGTATATGGTATCATCCTAGCAGCGAGGGATGCACATCTGGTCTGGGGCATATAGTCTACATGTTGTTGATGAACAGGTGCTGCATGTTTTCACCTGTTGTGGGAGTGGTAACAAGTTGTTCCATAGCAATGCAGTGACTACATGCTAGGAACCTTTCAGCTAGGGTGTTGTAGCTACAGTAATTCATCAGCATTCAGTAATATGTCAGCATTCCTGGTGATGGTATGATGCCAACCAAGGTCAGGGTCATACCAGCTTGTGCCACATGCTCAGAGAGCCCTTCCATGTTCCCTATCATGTAGTCCAGGGAGGTAAATCACAGGTCAGCCATAGTGGCATGGACAATGACTGAGTCATATGTGTCCATGCCTCTGACTGACCTGTATGCTTGTGTTATGTGGTGGACCATAGTGCCCCACGGGCATATCACTGTGACCTTCACCTTGTCCAGCCTGGTGAGCGGGACCTCACTGTACCGGACAATAAAGGTACCTAACACAACTGTAGCAGGTGTGTTGTCTAGCCGTACAGGCTGTGACTGTTTGGCACACAGGATTTGTGTGCTATGTGTTGCACGTGCTGTGTTCCGGCTTAACGTATGCCTGTGTGCCAGAGGTGTCTGCTGCTCAGGCAGGATGCTATTCTGAGGCTCCACGAATGGCCCAGTGTGTTCACGTGTTTGGATTGCTGTCAGTGTAGGTCTACATCAGACTGGTATTGTAGTCACTGTAGTATTTCATGCCACCTGACAGGTTATGCCAGTACTGGGTTCAGAGTGCTTAGTCCCCAGTTTGGCTATGTGGTTGCATCTCATACATGCGTTGTACATCCATGTGTAGGGGAGAGGGTTGACTGTGTACATGTGGCAGCTGTGACATTGCCACATGACCCACATATTCCACAACTGTACCATAGAGGTGACTGACAAGTGACCTTTGCACATGCTACCATAGTATTGTGATTGCCATGGTGATTAACAGCACATAGGGCCAATGGGGAACAAGGTACAGAAGGTGAGTATGTGAGGGTGTAGTGCCTGTGATTAGTTAGCACTGGTATATATGACTGCTCACGTGGACAAATGCCAGGTAAGTCATATGCAATGTGTCACAGGCAACGTACATGTGAACAGGACAAACAGTGATGTTCTGTCAAGTGAGACATGGACATACATATAGTAAGCTATGCAGATGTCACTAGGAGTCCACAGAAGCTCTGTAACTCTGCATTGCAGGTGGGATCAGTGTTCCAGGGTAACTGCAAGCAAACATGCATGCAAACAAAGCTACAGTAAGCAGGGCTGCATGTAGTCCATTGTACAACAAACAAGCTGTACCACTTCCAGTAGGTAACAGTGCAAATATGCAGGCACTATACACATGTACATGGAAATACACAGGTCAGATGGCTAGGGTCCAGTCTCAGTGCACACAAGTGTACAGACCATGTACCATCAGGATGTACAATAACTGGATGTAAACCCAGGTGCTCATTCCTGCAGTAATACACGTCAAATAACAGACACTGAGCCTTCACTCAGTGGTTCCATACTTAGTAGGATGTATGCTACCTGTCCTGCCACCACAGTATCCCTGCCATTTATGGGGACTCTCCCTCCTGTGAAAGTTAGTTTTGTGTGTTGGGGCTGTCTAGCATGGTATGAGATGTGAGCTTGCAGTGCTAGGGTGCTCCTGTGTGTCCTGTACCAGTCGTGTAGTACTGCACACATATCAACATCCTCAAACATCCGCATTGCAGAGTCCAGTGTGGGCAACATGCCACTTGCAGTTTACATGTCCATCATTGCGTATCAATACTTTCATTACCTTATCCCCTGTGCTACCTATGTATGTAGCCTTCTGTTGACATCCTTACCACCAGTATGCCAACATGTGCAGATGATACAGTATGGTACTTACCATGGGTGTAGACAACGGTACAAGACAATCATACCCTTACTGCATCAGGCATGCTGGGATATACCCACAATTATATCAGCACACAGTACTGTTAACAATATGATACTATTACTACACGTCTATGTAGTCACCCTGTGCATCAGCAACATGTTAACCTGTACCTGCACTGATGTTACAGATTGCAGGAGGTGGCACAGTTTCATCATATGCACAGGGTGTGAACTTGGTATGCCTGAGTCTGCCACTGATACCACCAATTGACATGTATGTGTATGTGTGTTGGTGAGGGACAGCAGTACAAGGTGGGGCAATGTTGATGCAGTGTGTGTGTGCATGCGGTAGCCCTAGGTGTTGTCAAGTCGCATGTGTGTATGGATGCACACAGTTCCACCTCATGGCTGCCATATACTGGTGTTTGTGGACAGCCACAGACTGTACCTGCCAGGTCATACAGATCAGTGTCTCTGGCCACGGACACGGTACCTGTGCCTTGCAGGGGTGCTACGGACCGTATCCGGTACCAATCCAGACTGGGTACTGTCATCAGAAGCAGGTGTTCATTAACTGGATACGGATCCCTGTCGGGCCTGTCCAGAGCCACGTGCATGTGGTCTCCTGGGGCGGTCTGATGACAGCACAGATCCAGCATTGCTGGGGCTGCTGCTGGCACTATGGGGGCGGCCCCGGCCCTGTTGTTGTCGGCGACGACTGCCAGCTGCTGCTGTTGCTGGCATACGCCCACGTCGACGCCTCAACCGTCCACCATCGCCCTGGATCATGGACATGTAGTTGTGGAACTGATCTAATATGTCCCCACAACGTCTGTCTATGACATTGGTGAAATTACGGATGGCAGCCGCAATGTCACGCATACTGTCAGTCATGGCCATGCGACATGCTGTCAGCTCCCTCAGACCCTGTCTGGTGTACCGTTCCATAAGTGACTGTGCCTGCATGACAGCCCGAAACATAGCTGAGGTTGTAAGACCTCTGTGGGCACGTCTGACAGGGGCAGTACGCCCACGGATGCTCCCACAAGAACCCCTGGACATCTGTCTGTGTGGTACCATCTCAGCGCCATGCCCATGGCTGCTGTGTGGGGAAGCATGTGCCACAGATACCACATTACCCTGGTCAATGCCCACTGTATCCTGTCCATCACCTAGGGACATTGGTGACAAAGGGTGTATTGGCAGGATAACTGTGCGCATTGATGGGGTGGAAAGCTGTGTACTGTCAATTAGCTGACCAATGATGGACCCTGGCATACCTTCCTGTGCCATTACACAGATGTCATCATTATCAGTACCCGTGGCACCTGATTCAGGTTCCCTGCTGCATGACACTAGAGCAGCACCAGAACCTGTGGGAGGGAAACAGGAAACACAGTTTACAATGTCTACACAATGTTACCAGTGATGCACACATGCACACATGCACAGGTGCACACATGCACGCATGCACACGTGCACACATGCACACGTGCACAGGTGCACACATGCACACGTGCACACAGTTGCACACTTGCACACTACTCAGTATGCGAGATATCAACACACAGACACACCTGCATGCATACACAGAGCACTACTCAGTGAGCCTAATATTACTATTACTATCAAGACTATTAAAGGTATTGTTAATACACACTCACCAGCATGGATAGGCTGCATTGCTGTTATACCGGAGGGACCTGCAGAAGTGAGGAAATTAATGTCAGTGGGCACAACTTTGCCATTGTTACTGAGTATGATACAGGTCAGTAGTACAACAGTCGCCTTTCACAGGTCAGCTGTTGATATTGAGAATATCACACTTGCACATTAAATACTATGATGACAGCTACAAACCAAGGACACACCTCACACATGCATTAACTACCAGTGTACACAACAGTCAACTATACATATGGCATATTACCTGCACGCTCGTTGTCTTGCTGCTGTGTGGTTCCAGCCTCCATCATAATGCGGGTCTGCTGCTGTTGTTGTTGTTGGCGGGCTGGAGCCACAACACTTATGAGTAGCCCCTCCAGTCTGGTGAGTGGGGGATGTGTAGCCACCCCACCACCTGTGGCAACCTGTTGCCTGTGGATATCCAACGAACGCTGATGGACATTTCTGATTAAATCACTGCAGTGATGTTGTACCTGCTCATATGTCCTATTATGTGTGCCTATGTCATTTACCCGATGGACCAGGTCTTGCCACAGTGCAGCCCTCTCCTGCTGATTCTGGCTGGTGCAGTAAAAGAGTATTGCATAATCCCGCACCAGGCTCTGGTGTATCTCCTCATCCTCAGCTGCAGAGTACGCTGGATTGCGCTGGTGAGCCATGGTCCTGAAAAAGGAAATAACATATATGATATCAGCAAAATATGTCAGCAGAATTTGGCACACATACACATGCTACTCGACTGTTGTGATACAACATATCTCACATATATAGCATCTGTCTGTCTATTGGTGGATACACATGTAAATGGCCAGGTATCAGTGCTCAGCCAACAACTGTGCAACAGTACCTGGCACACTCCATATGACATACTACCAAACCACAGCAGTCAGAACACTGATTCAGGTTCAAAGCACCTCCTCACTCTGGGGGGTTGTATCGAGGTACTGTATGGGGTATATCATCAACTACTGTGAGCTGACCACAAACTAATTGCCCTGGATATACATATCCCACCTCCACCACCAGCACAAACGACTACAGTGAATAACATTTCAAATGCAAACTTTACACTTCATAACACTGACATGGTATCCTTTAAGCCCACTGGGCCAGTGGAAGACACAACCCACAATGCTGACCCCTTCACAAATTATTTCTACGGACATCTCCGAGAATGCATGGATCATGCAATCCCATATAAGACCAAGACACTCTCCACAAAGGGAAAGCATCCTGTCTGGTGGACCCCAGCCATAGAAAGATTGTATAACAAAAGATGGAAGCTACTGCAAGACAGAGCATAATTCCATAAAGGGAAGGCATGTCTGATCAGCACTAGTAAGGAGCTATTTTCTCTCATACAAACATCCATGTGCAACTTTGAGAGGGAAATCAACGGGGACACTACAGATAACCACAAGACCTTCTTCAGTTATGTTAGCAACCTGGTCAGAAACCCTCCAATATGCTCATAGTTAGTACACAACAACAAATAATTCACTGAACCCACAGATATTGGCAACATTGTGGCAGACAGGTTCAGTGCAAGTTTCCCCCCTCCCTCTCCCCCAAACTAAGACATACTTATCCCAGCTGACTGTAACCTCCCTGTCATCACAGATGTCCAGGTGAGAGCCGCCCTCAGAAAAGCAGAAAACACAACATGAATTGGACCCGATGGTATCCCCGGTTGCATGCTACATGAACTCCAAGAGGAGCTAAACACACATATAGAAGTGCTATGTAACACTAGCCTGACTACAGGATATGTACCTGTACACTGGCGTATAGCAACAGTGGTTCCACTCCACGAAGGAGGCACCCAATACAATACATTACAATACAATACAATACAATATGCTATTGCCCCTGGGGACTACAGCAGCATACTGTTCTGCTACCCTGACCATTGTGACACATGTGATGTGATGGTACCTGCTCCTGTCAAACAGTTACACAGGGTGACTCATATGGCATATTACCTATATGACTAACATTCAGCAGGGGTATGTGTGACATGTACTCATGGGGAGTCTTGCTTCTTAATGCTGTGTTGTTTATTGCAGGGTATGTCTTATCTGTGGGTAGGAACCTGTACCTCCACCATGTGCTCTCTACTGCAGTGTCACGGACGACACACAGCAGTCATTTAAGTTGTGAATGGTGTGAGGTGTTACTATGTTTGTTGGACATCTGTCATGGGTGTGACTTAAGTATGTAAATCAAGGAGTGGTAACCTCTATGTGGGTAGTATGTGTGTACTCTGTGGTGTTGTCAGTCATTGTGCATTGGTAATGTGTTTGAGTGCATTGTCACAGTGTTGTACATGTCACTGTGTCCTTCTCCATATCTGTAGCTGTCATGTGAGGTACATACCATGGCAGCCATTGTGTGGTGTGGAGGGGTACACTGACCTACATGTCCGTAGCTGACACACCATGTCTGCTGACACATACCATGTGCAGGTATTCCAGGAATAGTGTGCCACTGTGACTATCATTGGGGGGACTATTGTACACATTTATGACCCTGTTCACCCCTGACACATGCAGTGGTGGGCAGCCAATCACATATCTGGTGGTTACTGGTGTAGGTGATTTGAAATGGGGTATGGTACTCCAGTTTTGACACTGGTGTTCACTCCATGCCTTTGTCACCAGGCACCTGTTGCAATACATCTGTACACATGTGCCTCACTCAGAATATATATACATCTCTCTCTATATATATCTATATGTATATATATATATATATATATATATATATGTGTCTGTATATATATATATATATATCTATCTATCTATATATATATATATATGTCTATATATATATATATATATATATATATATATATATATATATATATATATATATATATATATATGTCTGTATACATATATACATATATATATATATATCGATGTACATATATTGCTATAGATATGGAGAGGGGGGTGTGTGACAGAGAGGGGGTGAGAGTGACAGAGGGGGTGGGACAGGGGGAGTGTGAGATCATCATATACAGTCATATCTGTAGATAGTCAGATCTGTCTGTCTATGTATATGTATCTACATATATCTATATCTGTATGTGTGTATTACATATATATGTTTCTACATATTCTATATATCTACATCTGTCTATGTATTCCTACATCCCTCTCTATGTATGTATACATATATGCATATTATATATATATATATATATATATATATATATATATATATATATATACATACATACATATATTGACATACATACGTATCCATATGATAGATAGGTATATCAAGATGTTTGTTTACAAAACTGTATACACACACTAACATACTGCTAAACATACATAACTGTGAAACCTACTTTGTATATTGCACTACAGCCTACATTCAACCTACATTGATATGTGCACATAGATGCCCTCACATACATATGTATGTACAGCCTTCACTGATAGTTGCTGTATGTCCCCTGCCCTATGCACATCTTCATATACATATGGATACAGACCAATGACACATATGGAGGGTTCACAGTCTGTAGACTTTTAAAGTATTACTTTACATTACCTGTGTTTGTCACAGTTGCTTGCATTGCCATTTGGTTTGGTGTCCTGCTGCTCCAGTTGGCAGTTGGCAGCTTTCGAGTGGGTTTAGATGACTGGTTTTGTTCGCGTATGTTTTTTTTTTTTCTCTCTCGCTCTCTCTCTCTCTCTGTCTCTCCCTACCTCCACAGGGTGCAATGAAAGTATTGCATGTGTGGACTGGGAGTACAGCATGCTTTTGTAGGTATCTGCATATGTCCATGTGATGGCCTCTGCACCAATTGTTAGCCAGCATTTGCTAATTGCATGCAGCCAGTTGTGTACTGATTGCAGTTCTCACTGTGATTCCAGGACAGTGCTATAAAAAGGTATGTGAGATAGGCGTAGGCCTTTCAGAGTTTAAGGGCAGGGACCATGCTGGTATGCTGCGGACACTGTTCTGTGAGTGTAAAGGTTAGTATCTCTCTCATATTTCTGGCTGTGTTGCAGATTAACATTTCTCCATTCATTTCTCCAGTTTCCTGTACTAAGTGTGTATGTACACTGACACCTAAGACTACTACTACTGTTAATGTGGGTGTGTGTGCTTTCCTGTGGGACATGTGGTATAACTGGTATATAGCAGTGGCTCTTGCACTTTGTTGCTATGGCTTCAATATTTGCCCTTTACATTCACTACTTGTATGCCTGCTAGGTGTCTTGACTGTAGTGTGTTGCTGTGGCTTTCCTAATTTCCATGTACATTCACACATTGGAATGCTTGCTATATCTGTTAGGGTGTTACTGCATGCAGTGTGGTCTGGCCATGGTGTGGGCCTTGACATCTATTAGGGTATTTGAGTATGCTGCTGAGCAGGCCCCAGAGACTCTCAGGTGCATCTTTTATCTGCCTCATGGAATGGCACATATCAGTGGGGTACACCCATTAAATTGTCTGGTATTCTGCAGTTGTGACTGTGGGACAGCATGAGCATATGTATTACTACACTATTTCTGCCGTGCAAGTGGTGCATACTTTCAGTACTTCATAGTTACCATTGCATGTGTTGTAACACCTTTCTGCCTACTGTTTGTACATTTCACAGGGAGTCTGTGGGGCATCCCTGTAACTCAGTCACTGTTGCTATGTCTAGGCTCTTAACTATTCAAATATGGCAGTGTCAGACCTCTCAAGTGTACAGATATTTGCAGGTTGTCCACATTTTTGCCTCATATTTTGGTCAATATCTCATAAACAGCTTTTTCTGGCAAATCACTCTGGGCTCAAGTCAGACTATAGTGACAAACATTTAAGTTTCAGACTTCATACCCTTCCAAACATCCAGTGAAATGCAGAACCTGTTACTCTCTGAACTGTCTAAGTTTGCTGTAGCATTATTTGAAATGTGTCCCTGTTTTTGGCCCTTTGCTCCACATTTTTTATTACTTAGTCCGGATGTGTTCCTGTAACAGGTTGTGGGGTATGGGCAGTGATTATCCTGCTGTGAGTATGTGTGTGGCTTGCAAGGTGCTACAGTGACATTATTACTTACTAGCTACCAACTAGCATGGCTGTTTCTGTTCACACACTACTATTCTAGAAATCCACTACATTTGACAGTAGATATACATGACATGCTTTGTGTAATACACATCCTATATTCCCTTTACATTAATTCCTACTATTACATGATATATTTATTGTAGCACAATGTTCTTATATAACAGTCATGGCTTAGTGGTAAGTCATGCAGACTACTGTTTCCAAGGTCCTGGTTTCGGGACGGACAGTGGGATTTTATTTTGCTTTTGAGCAGACTACAGGACTTGTCATTCAGAGTGACTAAGGCACTTTTAAGCAGTTGTAACCGGGTTAGCGCTAGTTTGCGCGGAGCTCACGCATGCACACTGGCGTTCAGCTCCGTGCACACCCGCTTACAACTGCTTAAAAGTGCTTACTCTTACACCGCTATTTTCTGTGAAAGAAATGAAAATGGGAAGCAGGAAAGTGGTGAAAAAGGGGTCACAAAGAGGGTATGACAGTAGGGAAACAAGCTCGGTTTTGCAGTAGGGATGTAGGTAAGGCCCATAGCTGCCCATTTCTTCATCAGCAACAGCTGTGCATATGTTTGTAATTTGGTGTGACATTTGAAACCTGCCACCAGAGAGAGGTGTGAGGACAACAATAATACTTGTTGTACAGCCAATTGTAATCGACAGTTTCCATGTCCAGCAGACGTGTGCGAAATGGGCAGCTATGTATGGGGCGTAATTTTTTTGTGGGTACAGAGTGCCCTTTTTTTTTTTTTTTTCAGGTGAGAGTGGTATGTCAGGTACAGGAAGTCGGTATAGCTGGGGAGGTAGGTTGGGTAGGTTAACAGACAAGACAAACAAGACGCATACAGGGGCGGTGTATGACACATGTGGGGGGGTTACACAATTGACGGGGATGGATGTTTGGATATCTAAAGCCCATGAGCCCACAGATGGCAACAGTGGAACTGATATCCCCACCCATGGGCAGTTGCCACTGTGCCTTCATAGCCCAGGATGGGGCTGTGTAGGCCAGGCAGCAGGCACGCCCGTTAGTTGTGCCAACTGTGCCTCAAGCTGGCGTAGGGGCCCTCCTCCGGCCACACTTGCAGAGGGGGGACGAGCCCCATCCCCTGCAGCGCTTCCACCCCAGGTGGCACAGGGCCACCGGAGGAGGGTCCGGACTGGGCACTACTGCCAGGTGCACTCGCCAGCTGAGGAGGGAGAGGTGGGTCCGCTGGAACCCGCATTCCCTGTCGTCCTATGTTTTGCATTATGTAATGACAGTTTGGGTTAGTAACGTACAATACCATTCACAATTAGTTGTAACAGCATGCATTAGTATTCCCATTAACCAAACACCCAGATAATCAAACCATTGAACAGCAAGCATAACACATGCATATTTTGAACAGCAATACACAGTCCAACAACATGCAGGGTTGATTGATGGCAACAGGCCATCAGGTCTGGATGTATGAACAGGGCAGATGCATCAACGTACATGCAAATATGTATGAACCAACAGGACAAATGTCCAGGGGTGTTAATTGTGATTGCACATACCAATTTCATGTGGAATGGATTATATGTGGTTCTAGGGTAGGGTGAAGAAAATTTAATTAACAACTTCAAATACCAATACATATGCTGTACATTTCTAATAGCTGCAGATATATACACACTACAGTTCTGCCTACAGTTTCCTATGTGATAACTACTTCAAGTTGGTGATAGGAATGTTACTGCTACATCAATATACATTTCATTTTTATTCATACAAATTCATATCTGGCTCTGTTCAGCTACATCATCCTGCTACATTTGCTTTATATAGCTATAGACAACTGTGGATGTTTGGTATTTCAGACAACCATACTATATGCATATTGCAGACTGAGAGCAACATATCCAGATTTTGGGATACACATTCCAGCTGCGGTAACATTTTCAACACATTTTACAGTTTGGTTCTGCTTGTCACATTCATTTCATTCAGTACTGACTGCAGTATACTTTATTCAGGAGTTATTACTACTTTATTGGTGGATTCATAACTCTTTCTCACACTCTCTCACTTGTTTTATTTTTACAATTCAGGATGGTACTTAATTCTAGACTTTATTGACAAGTTTTACCTGTAGTTATTACAATTCTTTCCAACAGTCTCACTTCTGTCATGTTTCTGTATTTCAACAGGGATATATTTCACACATGTGTTTTACTCAGCTTCTGCAGCTGAACTTTTCAGCCTGCTGCAGGTTATGTACTATTATATTACAGGTGGGACATCTTTATTTCAGACTTTATTTCAGACTTTTTCATTTTTCTGTTTGGATTACAGACTGCATCACACTTTTGTAATCAAGCAATACTTGCAAACCCTCGTACACTGTTACTTGCAAATTTTATTACTTAGTGACTACACTGCACTCTTTTGCTAACTGTCATACTTTTATATTTATTTACAGTCACAGGGAGAGGATTACTGACCTGCCTGGTGGCGCAACGGTGCCAGCCTATCGCCATAGGCTCTACGGTTCGCAGAACGGACACCTGCAGCTGTAATATAAATAAAGTAATATTGGAATACACATCTCCATAATATCAGCTAGGTTAATTTCTTACATAAATAATTAGATGTAACTTACTCAGTAGTGGGGCATTGGGCATTTGCCGGGCCTCCTGGATCCAACGGTTCAGTTGGTCCTGCTTCCGTCTCTTCAGGTCCGCATGGTGGTGACAGACCTGCTTACCAATCCTTGGTATCCCTGTGGCACTGGTGAGATCATGAGCCAACCGGTCCCATGCCTTAGCCCTATATGCTCCCCACAGGACCTGGCCCTGCATGAGTTGGGCCTCATGATTGTGGACAAGGAGCCAAACCATATATTTGGACTCCTCAACACCCCACCTCTGTGCTCGAAAGCAACTACCCTCACCTACACCTGACATTCTGGCTGCAAGTTGGTTCTACAATCGGTTATGCTGTGTATTCCCGCCTATGGGGCTTATATATGCCGTTTTTCCCACACTTATCTGTGATTGGCCATTTTGGAATTGTATCAGCTTCACAAAACCTGCTTTGTCATGCTCCTCTTTCTATTCATTCCTATATATTTGCTATTACTGCATTTCTAAGTGCAACTGTCATGGCTTAGTGGTTCAGTACCTTGACTATGGTGCATGGTATCCTGGGTTCGAACCTGGCCACTGCTTTTTATATTTTATGACTGTCTACACAGGCTAGGAGGTGTGTCTGTGTAAAGGCAGTTTTGTTACAGCTTGCTCAATGTTGCCCGTCGGTTAGCTTGTTGGCGCGGTGCGCAGCTCCGTGCAAACGGGGTATGCTGGTTTACGCGTGGTTTGGCTGTCAGCACGCATATTTCGCTCAGCTCAGCTACGGGCACACAGTTTCAGCGTGTTAAACCACTGCTCACCTACGGGCACTCATTTTACACCTGTTAAACCACTGCTCACCTACGGGCACTCATTTTACACCTGTTAAACCACTGCTCACCTATGGGCAGATACACTGAACTTGTTAAACTGTAGCTCAGCTATAGGCACATCTGACATTTTTTATTATTTTGTTATCTCACATTTCTTCAAAATAAATGGCCCATTTCATTACATTTTACATAAAATATAATTTTATATGTGTACATATATGTCAGGGACTTGTTTTGTGCTTATTTCACTACAAATAAAAATTGATGTTGGGGGGGCTCGAACCATGACTGCCTGCTTTTCAGCCAACATCTCTACCGCTACGCTATTGCTTCTTGGCTTACTTTGCATATGTAGTTCTTATATGCTTTTCCACTGACTGCTAACTGTGGCTAAGCTACGAGCACGCCCGCGCAAACGAGCACACTCACGGGCAAACAATTTAAAAAAAATATATAACATGTTTATTTATATATTTTATGTTCATAGTCTGTGGGGGCATATGCTGTGTTGTGTTTATTCACATTTACAAGGACTCTGTCGTGGAGGTTTATTTTCGGGACTTTTACTCTTCTGGGGGCGTGTCCGTTTGCAGGGCTCGACCTACGGACACGCCCCCTACTGTCTTCCACGGACCGTGTAAGCCTTAGGTGTGATTCAGCATGCCCTCATGCATATGCATGACATGCTGATGTCACACCGTTTAACTGCAGCCTCCGTGTAAGCCTTGTAACTCTTACACGGAGGCTTCGTGAATCCTGCCCCATGTCACTGACACCCACTTCACTGAGACCAAATCACCTAAAGTTCATTTCACCTGAAACTCTTTTCACTGACAAGTAGTACTCCAAGGCAAGTCAAAGGTATATGTCCTTTTCCCCACTGTACTGTGATCCTGGTATTAGTATACATAGTTAGGGGGGGGGTGCGGGGGCACAGCCCCCCACACTGGGGGCTGTGGGGGGCTTGATTTGGTTTTATGTTGTCTGGATTTGTTTTACATTATTTGGCAAAGCCCAACTAGGTAGAGGGCTACTCCACCCACACCCCCAAAGTGGGGGGCTGTGCCCCCCCACACATCCCCAACTATATATACTAATAAGAAGTTATGTACCTACCATAACGTTCCATGTTAGTTGTCTTCTTCTCGCCTTCTTTCTTGCTGGTTGGGTTCGGAGCCGATCCTCGGCTCCAACTCGGCCATCTTCAAAAGCTCAAGAGCTACTTACTGGCTCGAGGCCCCCTATATCCCATGATTCCTGGCGCTAGATACCCAGATTTCGTTTGGTAAGTCTAACTGTAGACATAATAATAATAATAATAATACAGGAATCCTGTCCTAGAATGCATAAATCCTACTGGAGAGACTACTAGTCAGAAGGAATAGCCAGAGAAGACTCAGCCAGTGAGAAAAACATAAGGAACTCTTCTCGGTCTAGTAGGATAGGGGGATGGAGGGTGGGACACAAGAAAGAAGGCGAGAAGAAGACAACTAACATGGAACGTTATGGTAGGTACATAACTTCTTAATGTTAAGTTGTCTATCTCACCTTCATTCCTGCTGGTTGGGACAGCGTCCCTAGCACCTCAATCCTGGGTGCTTCATCGGAACAGACTCTTCAAAACAGTGGAACCAAAATCAGCTCTGCTCCTGGAGGCCACATCTAGCTTATAATGTAAAATAAAGGTATGAGGATTGGCCCATGTAGCGGCAGCACAAATAGTTTCCATTGGCAATCTTGCCTGAAAAGCCACTGAAGTAGCTAGAGCTCTAGTGGAGTTATCTTTTGGTTTAGCAGGAAGCTCTTTATTCCTTAGCTGATATATAAATGTAATAATAGATGTCAACCACCTAGATAAGATTACTTTCGACACAGGTAGACCTTGTTTACCCTCAGCGTCGGACAGGAACAGCTGGTCTGATTTTCTCATTTGCTTAGTTCTATGCAAGTAAAAGCGTAACTGTCTATGAACATTCAACTGATACAATTTGTATTCAGACTTGTTGGAGTAATTTGGAAAAAACACAGGCAGGTCAATAGACTGATTCAAATTTTTGTCAGAAGAAACCTTTGGAAGGAAGGAAGGATTAGTCCTAAGAGAAACTCTGTCATTGTGGAAAACTAGATAAGGAGGGCGAACACAAAGAGCCTGAAGTTCAGAAACTCTTCTGGCTGAAGTAATTGCAACCAGAAGAAGGGTTTTCCAAGAAAGAAACTTCAAAGAACAAGAAGCTGCAGGTTCAAAGGGGGGCAGTATCAGGAAAGCTAAAATCAAATTTAGATCCCACGGAGGCGGGGGATCTCTCACTGGGGGCCTGAGTAAAGTAGTCCCTTTGAGAAAAGCTTTACAAAGCTTATGGGACGGGACATGATACTGGAATCTGAAAGACCTGTATGAAAGTTTGAAATTGCAGCTAACTGAACTCTAATCGTGGCAGAAGAAGATCCTGCACGAAAAAGTCCCGCTAAAAAATCCAAAATATGGTGCACAGGGGCTGAAAAGGGATCTATGTTCCTAGCCTCTGCCCAGAAAGAGAAACGTTTCCACTTACTAGCATAAGTCTTTCTAGTGGTAGATTTATGCGATGATAAGATGATTTCACGCACCGAGTGGGAGATGTACGGAAGCCTGGTTAAGGTCGGAAGTGGAGCAACCAAGCAGTGAGCTGGAGAGATTGAAGAGATTGGTGCAGCCCACCCGATTGATGGATCAGGAGGTCTGGAACTGGGCCCAGGGTCCAGGGCTGCTCCAGAAGGTGATGATGCAGGAACGGGAACCAAATTTGTCGAGGCCAGTAAGGGGCAATGAGGATCATCTTGCATCCCAATGTAGTAGCTTTCTGTATTAGTTTGGGAATCAGGGGGAATGGAGGGAATGCATAAAGAAGTCCCTGAGGCCAATCATGAACTAGAGCGTCTCTGGGGGAGTGACCGGGAAGAGGGAGGAGAGAGAAGAAATTGTTGCACTTGCTGTTGAAGGGGGTGGCAAAAAGGTCGCAGCAAGGCTGACCCCATTTGCGAAAGATTTGGTCCGCCACTGTCTGATTGAGAGACCACTCGTGAGGTATGAGAATTGCTCTGCTCAGCCTGTCCGCTATAACGTTGGACTTCCCAGGGATGTGCGCTGCTATCAGAAACCGCTGGGAAGAGATGCCCACTGCCAGAGTCTGAATGCTTCTCGACATAGGGGGTAGGACCTGGTTCCGCCCTGCTTGTTGATGTACCACACTACTGACATATTGTCTGTTTGAATTGCAATGGTCCCGGTGGGAAGAGAGTTGTGAAGAGCTTGCAATGCTAAAAGCATGGCCCTCATCTCCAAGACATTGATATGCAGATGGTACTCGTGAGGCTGCCAGGTACCTTGGACTGTTCTTCCCTGAAAATGCCCCCCTCCCCCCGATCAGGGAGGCATCCATGGTCACCGTAGCCACTGGAGGAGGAAGAGCAAATGGTCTGCCCTGGGTTACTGATGGGGAAACCATCCACCAAGCAAGCTGGTTTTTGCATGTCTGTGTGATCATTATCTTGTGAGACATTGGAAGCTGTTGGAAAGACCATTAGGTGAACAGCATCCACTGAAGAATCCTCATATGAGGACAAGCAAGGGAAACTAGTATGATAGCCGCTGCCATGAGACCCAAGATTTTTAGGATGAATCTGGCCTGAATTTGTTTGCATCCTAGTAAGACCTGCACATGCCGGCGAATGTCTAGCACTCTGTCTAATGGAAGTCTCGCTGAAATGTCCTTTGTATTTAAGTTTGTGCCTATAAAGGTAATAGATTGACAAGGCGACAATGCAGTCTTTTCAAAATTTATTGTGATGCCTAGTTTGGAGCAAGTTTGGATGGTGTAGTTTCTGGCTCGCAGCAGGTGATGTCTGGTGGTAGCAGTAAGGAGCCAGTCATCTAAATATGGAAACACCTGGAATCCTCGCCATCTCAGGTGAGCGGTAACTACTGCCAAACATTTCGTAAACACCCTGGGGGCTGTGGTGAGACCAAAGGGCAGAGCTCTGAACTGATAATGACTGGCTCCCAGCCGGAAGCAGAGGAATCTTCTGGAGCATCTGTCCATTTTGATATGGTAGTACGCGTCCTGAAAATCTATGGAGCACATCCTATTGTCCTGACCCAGAAAGGGTAAAATGGACTGTAGCGTGACCATCCAGAACTTTGTTCTTTGAACAGACCTGTTTAGTCTGCTGAGATCCAGAATGGGTCTCCAGTCCCCTGTCTTTTTTGGTACCAAAAAGAACCTTGAGTAAATTCCGGATCCTTGCTGGTCTGCTGGGATTGGCTGGATGGCTCTTTTTCTTAGCAGTTTTGAAATTTCTTGAACTGCTTGATCTATTAGATTGGGTGGAACATCTGGAAGGGATTTGTTGGGAATGAAGGGAGTGCAAAAGAAGGGGATTTTGTAGCCTTCGGATATGACAGACAGTACCCATTTGGCTTGTGTTATACTTTGCCAGGCTTTTGGGTACAGCGATAATCTTCCCCTGACTGCCTCTGAAGGTGGACAGCCGGGCAGCACCTCAGGGATGCTGGAAGGGCTTGTCAGAGAAAAATTCTCTTTGGCCCTGATTTTGCGGACCCCCTCTGCCCCGAGGGCGGCATCTATTGTGGTTCCCTTCTCTGTCCCTGGAGGGGAACTCTCTACGTGTGTCAGGCACGGCTCCCTGGGGTTTCCGGAACCACATCTTCCCACTCTTCTGACCCTTGGGATACGATCTTGAAGGAGTGGAAAAACGGACTCCTACAACAGAGAGAGTCTTGCCTTCCTGCTCACACCTGGTAAGGGTATCCTTCACCTGTGGTCCAAAAAGAGCAGAACCACCAAAGGGGGTGTTGGTGAAAGATGCCCTGAAGGGTTCCGCAAAGTTACATAACCGTATCCAAGCATGCCTCCTCAATGCCACTCCTGTGGCTGCGGCTCTACTTGCACCATCAGCTGCATAAGAGATGAGCCGCATGGAGGAGTTTACTACCGAATTAAGAGTCGCCACCTGGGAGGCAACCTTAGCCTGGGCCCCAGCAGCTGATGGATCTTGAAGGGTATCTCCTAGCTCTTTAACGAGATCCCTTTGAAGGTGGGTAAAGTGGCACAAGTAGTTCAGCGACCTCGTGGAGAAGGTCGCTGAGGAAAACATCCGCTTCCCATATCTGTCCATCGTCCTAGATTCCTTATTAGGGGGATAGACAGACGAAGAAGTTTCAGCCAATTCCTTTTTTGTGGCCACTGCTACCACCATGGCATCAACGGGAACACCCTTCGTCAGAAATTGCTTGTCTTGTGGTGCAGTAATAAATTTTGTGGGTCTTTGGGGGGTTGGTTCCACTGTGTCTGTGGCTGACCACGCCTTCTGAGCCACCACAGACATCAGTGGATCAAAAGGCGGAGACACCCAGGAGGTGGAGGGTCGGGAACCAAACACATCCAGGAATACCAATTCATCTTCGGAAGGGTTAAGGGTAGTCCATTTCCCCCTCTGCCTAAGTATCTCAAGGATGTCTGAGAAAGAGACGTCCTCAGAGGGGGATCTCGGGGACCCTTCTGAATCCTCTAAGTCGGTATCGGAAGTGACAGACTCAGGGGAGTCAACATGCTTCCTCTTGCATTTCCTCTTTCAAGGGGGCTCCTCTGAATGATCAGGGGAGGCCTCGGAAGAGGAAGATACACCCAATGGGGTGCCCTGGAGCACTTGTTCCCCATGCCTGGGGTCTGGAGGAGGGGAAGAGGCAGACGCAAGCACTATGGGGGGAGGAGCCGATGAGGCTCATCATGGGGCTGACTCAGAGGCCAGCACATTCCTCATGATCTCGAAGGTGCCCCTTCCCGATATCGGAGAAGGCTCTGGCTCTGAAGAGACCGGAATCCTTCCCGGCACTGAGAGAGACAGCTCCGAAGCCGATGTAGGAGCCGAACTCACCTGCGCCGAAGCACCAAGAGGGAGAACAGGGTCAGACAAGGTCCGATGCCACTCTCCCCCTCGGAGCCGACGAGGGAGTCCTGGCGCCCAGATCCCTCCAAGGACGGCACCATGGAGGCAATCGGAGCCGACGACGGAACCGAAAGGGTAGGTATTGGCGCCGACGGTTTCACGATCCGAGCCCCAGCAAGCTCCGGCTCTGAACTCAAGGGATGAGTCGAAGGAGGAACTACTGCAAAGACAGGCAGAGCCAAACCCTGATGAGGGGGGGGGGGGCTGGATAACATTTTAGCCAGGGCCTGCGATTTTAGAAGCCTGCTCACCACTCTCTCCAAATCATGGTCAGATAGTCTAGAAGACCAAGAAGAGTGGGATCGGTGACTTCACTCCAATTGTAATAGAGGCGACCCCAGAGCCAAGTGTATCAACTCTAGGGATGGAGATCTGGAGCATTTTCGACTCCCTGACGGTTCCGACACCAGAGTTGGGGCCGACTGGGAGATGGGTACTTCGGTTACAGCCGGAACCGAAGTTGAAGCAGACGCCACACCCGACGCCAGCTCCGAACTGGGAGCCGGCGGCTTCGTTGGCTTAGAGGGTTTCACTGGCTGGGCCTTAGCCGGTGACCCTTCAGGTTTGAGCAAACCCCTAAGGATTAGTTTATTCCTACACTCCTGCAGGACTCTTGGACTAAAGGCATGACACACCGAACAAGAGTCCTGCAGGTGTAGGGCGCCCAAACAGTAGACACAAGAAGTGTGACCATCTGTCAGTGACATCTTCTGACAGCATGAGTCACACTTCTTGAATCCAGATACTTTCATATCTTTAGACATTCCTGTAAAAGGAAAAACTAATTACACAGAAAAAGTCACAGAAGGGAAGTAGGTAACTAGAAAAACACAAGCACTCAACACAAGTTACCACACCCTAACAGCACACACACTCTATTATCCAAGAAAAAGGTAAATAGACCTACTAATCTACAACAATTTCTAATAAAGAAACTACTACAAAAAAAAGTGAGAACAAGGATTAGCCTCTAACTAAAAATGGCTACCTTTAAGAAAGGAAGGGGTCTCTAACAAGAAAATAAGTTTTCAAGAGAAGGAGACTAGAATACAAATAGCTAACTACAACTACTATAACTACTATAACTATTCTAACACCAACTACAATATAAAACTTTATATATATATATATATATATATATATATATATATATATATATAAAAACAATAAAATTGAAAAATATGACCTGAGCCAGTAAAAGCAACCTCACAGCAGAAGTGGCAAATGAGATCTGGGTATCTAGCGCCAGGCATCATGGGATATAGGGGGGCCTTGAGCCAGTAAGTAGCTCTCGAGCTTTTGAAGATGGCCGAGTCAGAGCCGAGGATCGGCTCTGAACCCAACCAGCAAAAATGAAGGCGAGATAGACAACTTAACATCACTAGGATCGCACTACAGTGGGGAAAAGGACATATACTTTTGACTTGCCTTAGAGTACTACTTGTCAGTGAAATGAGTTTTAGGTGAAATGAACTTTCAGTGAAACGAATTTTAGGTGATTTGGTCTCAGTGAAATGGGTGCTAGTGAAATGGTCTTTCAGTGAAGTGATACAAATCCATATACATATATATATATATATATATACACACACACACACACACACACATATACATATATATATATATATATATATATATATATATATATATATATATATATATATATATATATATATATATATATATATATATATATATATATATACATATACACACACAGATACATATATAACTATGTATATAACTATATATATATAACTATATATATATATATATATATATAAAACTATATATATATATATATATATATATATATATATATATATTATCATAAGGCTACTGAAGTGGGAACAATATATAAGGCTACTGTACCCATAGCATCTTGGAATATACATGGCCTTACAGGTACAGACAAAAAGGAATGAGTACTGAATTATATTAAGACATGCAGAATGCAAATAGTAATGCTGCAGGTGACTCAATTGGAAAACAATGAGCAGGTGAATTTGACAAAGAAAAAAAAATCACACTGGACATTCAGCAGAAAATCAGGGACAAAAGAAAAGGGGACTAAAAAAGCAGTGATTGCTAGTGAGGTTGCAATAGTGACAGAAGAGGAAAACAAAGACAATAATGGCAGATTTATGGTAATATGGTGCTACTGGCAAGGGAGGAGGATTACACTGGCATGTATTTATAGTCCACCAAAAACTGCTACTATGAAAAAACGGCTATCAAGGAGCGTCAGATAATTTTAGCATAAATAATCAGCTTTCATCTGGTAATATTACTTACAGGTGAGGACTGGAACTTGGTTTGCCATAGTCAGGATGCAACAGGGGAACATAGAAAAATATAAAAAAAACAGGGTGCATTTCTGAAGCAATTTATGACAAATATATGGCACAGAAGACATGAATGCAGTAGTAGGAACCTGGACAGAGTTTACATTTTGTATAATAGACTACAATGGATAAAAATTATATTTCTTAGGAACATATGTCCTTAATTTAAAGCTTTGACACACATTCACTTTTTCATATAACGCACTGATAAAAACTAAGATAAAAATGCAGGGTAATGAAGTAAAAGTGAAACTAGTGCTTTACCACCAACCTGTTAGAAAGAGAAGAATTTAAGGAATGGGTAGCAGAAATTATTTGAGTTATTAGGGAAGATAGAAAATTCTTCAGAAGGGATAGCCAGTGAGGTGGATAAAATGGAAATAAGTTTAAAAGAGGGGAATAAATAAAAGAGACAAAGGAATGATTAAGAAGTAATAGGAAATATTTAGAGGGACTGACAATGGTTAAACTATTGCAGAATATGGAGAATCGCACAGAACAAGAAGAGGAACAACTGTGGAGTATTAAAGAGAAAATATGGGAGTATTTGGATAATATGCATCAGTTTAGAAAGAATGCTGTTAAGCAACTATTTTTTGATAACAACAGCAGGGTACAAAAGCTTGTAGCATACTAAGAAAACAGAAAGTAGAAAGAATTGTCACAAAACTTAGGCAGCCTATGACAAGAAAAATAACCAGAGATTCTATGGAGGTATTAGAGATAGTTCAGAAATTTTATGAAAATTTATATAAAGCAGAGGAATTTGGAAACGAAGAAAGAGCACAAACGGAAATATCTGTGGAAGACTTACTTATGCCAGGATAAGAGGAAAATGAGCTTTAACAACTAAGAGTTAAGCTAGGAGAAGATTAAATAAAATGGTAATGTATACTAAATCTGCAGGGAAGTCTCCAAGAATAGATCATATTTCTGTTGAAGTTTGGGAGTTAAGAGCGAAGAATGTGATAAAGATCTGGAAGATTTTGTTTACTGGTATTGTAAAAGGATGGGAAGCACCAGCATCTTGGAAGAAAGCTGTGGTGACTGCATTATCACAAGAGGATAAAGACCCATCAGACCTAGGCTCATATAGACCAATTTCAATTTTAATGTAAAACAAGGTCAGCAATGAGTGATCGAGTACAGCAGATCAAATAACCAGGGATAAACCAGATATATGTAAGACTTTTAATCCACAGTATTGCAAACCATGAATACAATACACAGAATGTTGCAGTTGATAAGCGCTTTCACCCAAAAATGAGCTTCATCAGATCAAGTCACTGCTCCCCATGATTCCCTTATATATGCATTGTAAAATATCTAATTAGATTATTCAATCAAACAATTAAAACAATCTGTTAAGTAAAACAGGTATACCATCTTGTAGTAATTCATGTATTACTTACAATTGGATATACTTCATATTGTCATATATATAGTTGTTAAAAACATTACTATTATGACATCTAAGTAAAACCAAATCTATAAAAATATATACATATATATAAACTATAAAAATATATATATAAATATCACATTATTAATATGGTAGAGTATACAAGCATTATAGTGACCATTGCATTACATAATAGCCAGAACATAGTGGAGTATGGGCCTATTCTATCTAAATCTTAACATTAATATTCCTTCTTTTCTTCAGAGCTGGTTTTATAGAGGCTCTTTCATTCAAGCCTGAGCCCCTATCAGCTCTCAATCTCATGATCCACTTACTTTCTCTATCCTCTGTGTGGTTCCTAATGTCACCACCTCTGATATTAGGTTTTATTTGTTCTAGGACCCTAAATAAGAAACAATGTGAATTACCTAGCTCAACCACGTGTTTAGCTAAAGCATTGTGTATATTGCCCTTTCTCATGTGATATGTATGTTCGCGTATTCTGTCTTTGAACTGGCAATTCGTTTTTCCAACATAGAATGCATTGCATATCTGGCAGACTGCCAGATATACAATGTTCGTGCTGACGCACGTAGCCTCTACCTGAGTCTTAAACTGCACATGAGAATCTGGATGTAAAAATACTATGTCACTGTCAATGTATACGCATTGGTTGCAGTGCCCACATGCCTTAGTGTAATTGTGTCCTATTTGTCGTCCATCCTTCTTAGAATAACACAATAGCCTTCTAAGATTCAGTTTGTTCCTATATAGGAAACGTGGTTCATCACCTACCACTTGTCTAATCCCATCGTCTGTACATAATATTGACCAATGCTTGTTAATTATATTTCTAAGAACCATATGATCATTCGTGTATGGTATAGAAAACTTAACCTCCTTCCTGACAACTCGTGGATTCTCATCCATCTCTGGTCTAGGTCCATAATATGGTGCTGCTTTACCTTGCCTAAGTTCATCTATGTCACTCAACTGATTATCAATCTCTTTAACACTATATCCCCGTTCCGTAAGTCTTTCTCTTAGATCATTAATCCCTGTTTCAAAACCTGTGTTGGTAGCATTAAGTCTAGAGATACGCATGCCTTGTCCTCTAATAATGTTCTTAAATATATAGTTCGGATGCATGCTATACCTTGACAATATAGTATTGTGGTGACAGGGTTTCCGATAGACTCCGGTATTCACTAAGCCATTGCCTAGTTTTTCGATAAATAAATCCAAAAAATCTATTCTATGAGTAGAGTAGCTCATTGTGAATACCAAAAAATTAGTTAGATTATTAATCATTTCAAGAAATTCCTTTAATGTGCTAGCATCCCCTCTCCATAACATAAACACATCGTCTACAAAGCGTCTGTAGAATACTACAGATTGTTTGCATTCATCAGTTCTGAATAGGACTTGATTCTCCCAATGAGCTAAGAACATATTCGCATAGCTGTTTGCGCATGGCGTACCCATGGCAACTCCAGCTTGCTGTTGATATAACAAGTCATTAAACATAAAAATATTGTTGCCCAAAACTATATCCAATAAGTGTGTCAATAAGTCTATCAAGACTGGTGTGTATGTACTATGCTCCGATAGATATCCTCTAATATATATAATACCCACATCATTGGGTAGCACAGTAAATAATGATTGAATATCAAATGTAACCAATATCAGCTCATCATTATCTACTCTCATATTCATACAATTTTAAACCACAATGATAAAGTGTTTATGTTTATACTAGCTATATGAACGGCAAAGGTGTTACCAAAATTAACAGATATGGATCAATATATATTTTGTCTGGGAGGCAAATTTCTGACAACATTAACAGAACAATGATGACACAAAAAGAAACAAAATGTAAGAAAATACCACTACTGTTGGTGAGTCTTGATGGAGAGAAAGCATTCGACACGGCAAGCTAGCATTATATGATTAGGGCAAATGGCAGCATTTGCATTCCTTGATACAATAATAAGGTTAATTAGCAGGATATGTGTAAGACTGGAGACAAGAATTAAAATGGGAGATTTCCTGCAACTGACAGAGTGGCAGGCAGGGAAGCGCTGAGTGGACCCATCCCAGGTGGGAGTATGCTCATTGATACACTCCCTAAGAGGAGCATGGTGGATGGGGAAAGGGAAGTGGATAGATTGCATAAATGCCCCCCAGACAAAAGCACAGATGAGATGAGCCCCCAGTACTCTTTCAGGATCCAAAAAAAAAAAACAGCCGTGTCTCGGAGGACTACAGAGTATCTGGTATATTCAGCATGGATGTTGGGTATTGGGGGCCAAGCTAGTAATAATGGTGTCCATGGGGCTCATAAAAAATAGGAGGGTTCTTCTCCAATAAGTTGTGTTTGAACATAGGAACCAGATAGAGGTGTTCTCTTTCCCGTTTGTTATTTCCTTTATACTCAGAATCACTGGCAAAGAAAATATGGGACTCAGAAATTCATGGATATAATTAGTATGGTAATCAAGAAAAGTTGGCTTTATTTGCAGATTATAGAATCTAGAAAAGGACATCACAGTGTTGGGGAACATTTTGAGACATTTGAGTCTTTTTGGAATATAAAATTAATGAATATAAAACAAAGGCTCTAACTGCAAATTATGAACCCACTCATGACTTGATTTAGCAATACTCATATTTATGAGAATATGATAAGATGAAGTTGTGATGTCCCTCCTCTGTGCCAGTAATCAAGTAGCCTTAATCCTCACCACTGACACCAGTGAGGGATGTTCACTTGGAACAAAGATAGGTACACACAGTATTTCCAGATGCAACTCTCTGCACAAAGCACAATTTCTCCTAAGAGCACACAGGGAACATACACAGTCTGGGTTTCTCTCCCTCCCTGTCTCTCTCTCTATCTCTCTCCAGGGCCACAATATGACTACCCACTGGCACAGTTATAGAGTTGAGTCCTCAGCTGAGTATCCCAGGCCAAGTCCTCCACCTCTCTGTGAAACCAGTGCTCTGTGTCCCTGCTTCAAATAGTTGGCACACACACTCTTTGAGGTTTG
Organism: Protopterus annectens; assembly: GCF_019279795.1. NCBI lineage: Eukaryota > Metazoa > Chordata > Ceratodontiformes > Protopteridae > Protopterus > Protopterus annectens. Next base: position 112,717,173 of record NC_056739.1, read on the forward strand.
ATTATGACACACACATACACACACACACACACACACACACACACACACACACACACACACACACACACACACATGGGAAAGGCTGGTACAGATTTACTAGCTATGACCCTCACCCAGACTATAAGGTAGCTACTGCCACCAGTACACTCCAAAGCCAGCTACTCTTAGGCTCTTACAAGGGTACCCAATTATACCGAGTGAAATCAATACTAATACAACTGGTAGTGTTTGACCAGTGCAGTAAGGCTTCCAGGAGTGGCCACACTGTCACCAATTAGAAATAAGTGCTCTCAAAGGTCAAGACATTCTCTAAAAGACCAGCCATAATGAAATGTTTAAATATATTTAATAATAAATAATAAAAGAACATGAAAATACTACATATCTATTTACAATAAACACCAGTGTTTCAGACACAGGAAATATTAAAATAACACAGATGAATAGATCCACACAGATACAGAAAAAACAGTCCTTAGCTAATCTCACTATATTTTCCTGGCTGATCTACATAATTACTATCCCCTAGTTACTTACTAAAGCAAGGCAAGATGAAGTAGGTGAGTGATCCTTCTATATCAATTTTAAAAACAGACTGCTCTGAGACTTCTGTCTCATCTAGTACTAAAACATCATTTCAGTGCTGGATTACAGAATGACATCAACATACATCTGGTTATCTGACTTATGGTTCACATATTACCCCTCCCCCACACACTTTACTAGAGACTGACAGGATTTAGTACAGATGTGTTACCTTATACACCTAGAGCTTTGCTAAGATCTGTTACAACTTCTGGAAGTCATAAAACAATTTCAAACGTCCACCCTGCCAGAGTAGCAATTAGTTCACCCCCAAGTAAAATACAGAAAACTTCCTAGTACAGACAGTTGTCTCTGGCTGCATTGAGACCTGTGGGATACAATCTTTATGGCCTAAATTAAGTAATTTAATTTCAGGATATTTTTCCAAAAGTTAGCTGGGGCTGAGCTTAGCTTCTTCTCCTCCAGCATATTTTGTTACAATATATACATTTAATCAGTTACAATAGTACAGTTCTTTTCTGTCCAGCAGGACACACACTGTTGTTATATTTTTAGCACAAGCAACTTTACAAATACATTTTCAACACATGCACCTGTACAAATCAGTTTGATATACAAATGACATATAATTCTTTACAAAACTCCAGCTAGCTATGGTGGCATATGTTACACATTCACTGCCCTACTTCTCCTGGCATAGCTGGCAATACCTCACATTATCACAGAAGTATTTAGGATTATGGATTAAAAAGGCTTCTGTTATGGCAGCAAAAGACGTGTGAGAAGACACTACAAAAATACCAAAAGTGAGAAAGTGGAAGCTCTTGTGTATGGGCATGGATACTAAGATTTCTATATACGGGTCATATACATAACATATATGCATACACAGGTCAGGCATATTTTATCAACCAGAGGAGATGTTGTGGACAATAATTAATAAAGAGGTGAAGGAATTTATCAGAGAGGGAAACAAAGCAAGAGTTAAGTGGAAAGAGCTGGTCTTCCCAATAGAACAAGGTGGTTTAGAATTATCTGATTTGAAAGGATATTTTGGAGTTACATGGTTAGGGTTCATACATATAGCACAAAAAGAAGGTTATAATCTGAAGTGAAAATGGATGATGATGATGAAGTTGGGGGGGGTGAAGAAATAAGGAGAGAGTGGGATTTTGGATGCAGATCCTTACATAGAATAACTACCATACAGTGTGTTATATTCATAAAGTTGCAGAAATTATTCTAAAAATTAAGCCAAGACAGGCATGGAGAAAGGAGATTTTACCAATATGGATGACTGCAAGTACAGCTACACAAAATAGGCAAGAGGGGGACAACATTTATTGGAGTAAACTGGAAAAGGAACCAAGGTATTGGAAGCAAATAACTGGAGAGGAAAAGGTAATAAATTGGAATGAGGCCAAGAAGTAGTTTAGATTGTTGGCAAAGAGAAAATGACATAGGAGTCCTAAGTGAAAGACCTGCTCTGGTAGAGCTTTTAGTCGAATCTAAAAGCAAAAGTTACTGTTAAAAATGGGACAATTAGTAGGGCATATAAAATATTGCATGATAACTGTAAGACTCGATCAGAAAAGATTGGGAAGAGAGACTGGAAAAGCAATTTACAAGCTAGCAATGGGAGAATATATATATATATATATATATATATATATATATATATATATATATATATATATGGCTTCCAAGTATGCAACAAAGCCAAGAAGGTTTAGAAATTTTAGAAGTATTTGCTTAGGTATTTTTATACTGCAACCAGACTTCAAAGAATTTTTCCTCAGATAGACAGCAAAAGGAGGTGTGATGGGAAAGAAATAGGTAAAACAAGTAGAGGGATGGAGGCCGTGTGTAGCTACTGAAGCAGTGAACAATTCAAAGATCTACTGTTATGATAAGTGCAACTTACACATCTGTACTGTGTTCATCCTTCTCACAGCTGCAACGGCCTTTGGCTATATGGGTTAATTATCAAAGCCTATCCAACCTGGAGGGAGGAGAAATAAAGGTCCATGAGCCCCTGAACAATGGTCCTAGCAAAATGAATCCTAGACCTCGAAAAGGAATGCAGTTAATAATGCTTTGTAAAAGAATATACAGAGGACTACGTTGCTGCCTCCAATTCTAGAATCCATCAGTTTCCAGTATGCTATTGTAGAAGCCAAGGATCTATTAGAATGTGGTTTGATACTGCTTGGAATAGATCTGCCATGGTGGGAATGACAAAAGCAGTTTGTGTATAACCATCTCAGAATAGTCTTTGTGATACAGGTTTTCCTTTCTTTGTCCAGTCATAACATACAAACAGCTGATCCACTCATCTACAGGACTCTGAGTTCTGTCAAGATAGCACCTGAGCTGCCTATACATGTCCAAAGTGTATAAAATCATTTCCCTGATGTTGGACGTCTGGACAGAACATTTGGAAATGAACAGCTTGATTCAAAGGAAACTCTGACAAAAGTGACCCTACTTCTATGAAAGACTAGAAAGGGATAATCCATCATGACAGCTTGCAACTCTCTTCTTCATTATTGTACCTGTCAGAGAAATAAGAAGTACAGTCTTACATGGGATGAACCTTAAAGGGACAATCCCAGGGGTTTTTTGTTTTGATTCTGATCTTTGTTTACATTTTCAGTCTGGCTTTCTGGGCATGCCCCAACTTTGCCTGCAGGGGTTGGGGGAGGGTGCTTACAGGAACCTTCAGAGGTGTTAGGCAAATTCCTTCTCAAATTGCAGTTGTACTCACAACAGCCCTCAATCATTCATTAGTTTCAACTGTCCTTTTTATCCTCAGAGAAACTAGCTTTTCAGGAATGTTATGATCTGACTTGCTAATACCCTGCAGGAAAGCATCTGAGCAGTGCAAAGTTAAAGCACTGGTAAACAAGAGTTTTCAGTTAATTTCATTTCATATTTTATTTTGTGCTGAATTCTAAATGCTAGCTAACTACAATGATTTTATGACACAAATGCCCTAGCTTCTGTAGAAAGTATCTAAAAGATGCAAGTTTCAAAGAAAAGTAGAAAGTCTTTTTTTTCATGTTCAAATTGATCTCTGAATACTAGCCAAGTGTGATGGTTTTCTTACCTGCTAATAGCTCTGTAAAAAGGCACATGCCTCCTAATACAGGGTGCAAACATGAGTAGATAGTCTTCATTTCCTTTTGTTTTGTAGTCTACATTGCTCATATAAACTCAGAAAGCTGCTAGAATGACACAAGTTGTGTTATCGTGCATTTTCTGAAGGATAAGAAGTCTGAGCTCAAATATGTCATTATTTAGTGGCTTTAATCTTCATTGATTTGTAGGAAAACTGCAAATTTTATGAAGAACAGACGAGAAACATCAGATGAAAATTTGAGCATTCTGCAAAAATCTGGACAGTAGAGAGGTATGACACACTCATCCATTCCTTTAATTTCATATTTTATTTTGTGCTGCTCTCATGCATTTCCTGCTATACATACTACATGCTACATGTTGGTGATTTATTGGTTGCACTGTATGATATGCTCTTAAGCAGTTTTATTTCTCTTTCTACCTTACAACTGTATGCATTTCTACTTGAGTCCACTGTTATCTGTAGACAAGTAACTGAATGATAGTGTGTTTTCTTTTGTTATCATTCTGTCTGTATTGCCTGAGTGGCTAATTCCCTGTCTGACAATCCTTAGTCATAGATGACACTTTTCCAGCTGTTGTTGCTGTTCCAGGTTACTCACAAGAAGGCAACGTCAGGTTCATAGGTAGTTACTAGGCTATCGGCCCTGGGGCCTATACAAGTCCAGCCAAAAAGGTACCTGGCTTTTGCCACCCAAGAAAATTATTTTCCTGTGCCACTGTCGAGCAGAGCCACAGAGGTGATCCCCGGGTTGAATTTCCTATTTCCCATCCAATCATCAAGATTTTTCTTGAAGGATTTCCTGACTACTGTGGCGATGTGATTATCAAAGGAGAGACTACTGTCCACCTGTGTCCCAAGGTCTCTTATCACACTTTCGGTGTTAAGTATACTACCGCCTATGTTGTAGTTCATGGGTACAGAGTTTTTACCAAAGGGGATGACAATGCACTTTTTGGCATTGAGCTTGAGGCCATGGCTTTGACACCAGGCATCTGTCTCAGTGAGGACCTTTTGTAGGATGTCCACATCGTTAGGAGTTTCGATTATGGCTCCTAGTTTGCAGTCATCTGCAAACTTCGTTAGCCAAAGACATTCTGTGTTAGCCTGTACTTCAGAGAAGTAGATACTAAACAGGAGAGGACCCAGGACTGAACCCTGTGGTACTCCACTTGTCACTGTTTTGAAGTCGGATTTGGAGTCTGCTACTTTCACAGTGTGGGTTCTGTCAGTGAGCCAGTTGGCAACCCATCTTGTGACATAGGGATTTATACCTAGTTTAGTGAGTTTATCTATAATTCCAGAGTGGGGGATGGTGTTGAAAGCCTTGGCAAGATCTAGATAGGCTGTGTGAACCACCTTACCCTTGTCTACAGCTTTGGTGACTGCTTCAAAGAAGTCTATCAGGTTTAGGAGACATGATCTGCCTTTTACAAACCCGAACTGGGTGGGATCCAGAGTTTGGAGATTACCAGTGTCTTTGTTTATAAGTTCCATGATGATACGTTCCATGGCCTTGCAGACCAGGCTCGTCAGGCTAATGGGGCGGTAGTTCCCGCGGTCCGTGGTGGCTCCCCCCCCCTGTGGAGTGGGATATAGGTTGCTGTGTGCCACAAAGCCTGAGGTGAGGCTATGAAAAAGCCTGAGGTGAGGCTATGATTGAACATGGTACTTAGGTGGAGTGCCAGTTCGTTCTGTAGTTCATGTAGAACGCAGCCTGGGATGTTGTCTGGTCCCATGGATGCTGTGTTCTTGGCTTTGGAGACTGTGGTTTTTACCTGTGCAGCCCTGATTACAGGAAATTTGCATTCTTCCGGTATAGAGATGGACTCTTTAGGGGGTGAGAGGGGGGGTAAAGTTAGCACTGAACCTATATGCCAGGATGTTAGCAATATCAGTTGGGTCTGTATATTTATTGCCATTGTGCTGTAACTCAGAGCAGATCTGAGTGTTGTCATTGAGATTCTTGACATAGCTATAGAATGCTTTGTGGTTGTCTTTAGAATCAGTGGTGGTTTTGTTTTTGTAACTAGCTTTGGAGGATTTTATCAGGGATTGCAGCTTCTTACTGAGACTGACCAGAGAGCTCCTCCACTCGTGGGATTTTACTCTCTTTTGCAGGAGTTTCTTCCTTCTGTTGTACACTTTGTTTATGGCAGGGGACCACCAGATTGGCTTCCTTTTTTGGAGGATAACGTCTTGGTTCTGTTTGGGATAACATGAACCATGCACTCATGTAAGTGCTTATTAAGTGCAATTGTGTAGGATTCAGTAGTCGTAACTGCCTAAGTCCATCTGCATGGGTGTCATGAAGTTCACCACTTCTGTCTTAAGAAGCATGAAGTTGGCTTTGGAGAATTTTTTTACCATGGTTTCCTTAATGGGGGGTGAAGGCAGGATGTGGATATCTAGGGTAAGTAGCTTATGGTCGGATCGGACCAATGAGGCGTTGACTTCAGGTGTGGAACACCGGTCACTCATATTGGTAATTACTTGATCTAGGATATTGTTGCCCCTGGTGGGGGTGTGGATAAGTTGATCCAGGGCATTGGAGTTTATGAATTCCAGAAAGCATTGAGCGAAGGAGTTGGTACATGAGTAGTTTTCCCAGTTAATGGTGGGGTAGTTGAAATCGCCCATTATTAGGGTATTTGGTTGAACCCTAATATTTTCCAGTACATCAAGAAAAGAGGAGTGGGAATCCTGGGGCATGGTGGGTGATCTGTAGCAAGCTACAATTTGGATTGCAGTTTTGCCCAGAGTTAGTTGCACTTGGATAACCTTGGCTGCATTATGCTGAGCAACTAGCCTGGAGGTGTGGATATCCTTAATGAATATGGACACACCTCTGCCTTTGGTGTTCCAGTCCAGGTTACATGGCCGAAAAGTGTGGTATGAGTTATAGCCTGGTAATGCAGGGGTGCTCTCTGGAGTCTTGAACCAGGTCTCAGTCATTGCACAGATATCGATGTTCTCCATTTTAAGGAGTGCCTCGAGCGAGTGCATTTTGAGATTTAGACTTCTAGCATTGAGTAGCATCACCCTCAGTTTTTGCTTGCCTGTTCCTGTTACGGTGGTGAATTTGTCATTTGAACCTTGCCTAAAAAAGGCACTATAGGGGCGTCAAGAACCTTAGCCAGTATCTGGAATCCCAGGGGTGACAGGTGCAGGCCATCTTTACTAATTTGTTTAATTTGCAGAGATCCAAAATGGGCCTCCAGTCCCCTGTTCATTTTGGCACTAAAAAGAATCTTGATTAAGACTCTTTTGTCTAGCAACTTTTGAATTTCTAGAGTTGCTTGATCCCTTTCACTGAGTGGAACATCTGTGGAGTTCTTTATGTTTGGGATGGGAAGAGAAAAAAAGAGTATGGAGTAGCCTCTAGATATGATACTTTGTACCCACTTGTCTTGTGTTATTTCTAGCCAGGCTTCTGGGTACAAAGATAATTGACCCCCAACTGCCTCCAGAGATGGACAGATGGGCCTCCCTTTATGTGCGCTGAAAGGGCCTATCATGGAAAGAATCCCTGTTGCCCTGATTTTGGAGACCCCCCCTCTGCTGCGTGGATGGTGTCTTCCATTCATACTTCCCCCTCTGCCCCTAGAGGAAGAGTCACCACGTGTGTCCTGAAAAACTCTGTGGGATTTACAGAACCACATCTTTCCTCCCTTCTGGCCTTTTGGATAAGGTCTAGAAGGTATGGAAAAGTGGACTCCCATGGCATAGAGAGTTTTCCCTTCTTGCTCACACCTGGTTAGTGTCCCCTTAACTTTTGGCCCGAACAAAGTCAAACCATCAAAAGGGGTGTTAGTAAAAGAAGATTTAAAGGGTTCCACAAAGTCACACAAGTGCATCCAGGAATGTCTCCTTAGGGAAAGTCCTGAACCCGCTGCTCTCCTCGCTCCATCTGCTGCATAAGATATGAGCCTCATGGAGGAGTTGACCACAGAATTTAAGGTGGAGAGCTGAGAGGAAACCTTGTCTGATACCCCTGCAGCTACTGCACCTTGGAGAGCATCTCCTAGTTCCACCAGGAGATCTCTTTGTAGCCTAGTAAAATGCGTCAGATAATTCAGCGATCTGAGTGCAAATGTAACTGAAGAAAACATGTGCTTCCCATATCTGTCCATTGTATGAGACTCCTTGTTCGGTGGACAGACAGACGAGGATGTTTCAGAAAGTTCCTTTTTGGTGGCTGCTGCCACCACCACAGCATCTACAGGGACACCCTTAGTCAGGAATTCTTTATCAGAAGGGGCTGTGATGAAGTAATTTGGCCTCCGAGGGACAGGTTCCACTGCGTCTGGAGACTCCCATGCCTTTTTGTTAACTAGATCCATAAGTTCATCAAAAGGCAGAGACAATCAAGTGGCTGAAGGGTGAGACCCAAAGGCCTTCAGGTAAACAGACTCCTCATCAGAAGGGTTTATGGGCTTCCAGCCACCTCTTTGCTTAAGTATTCCTAGGATGTCTGCAAAGAAGACATCCTCAGAGGGCGACCATGAAGACCTCTCTGACTCGAGGTCTGTGTCACAGATGACTGACTCCTCTGGGGAGTCTAAATGCTTCCTCTTGCAGAATCTGATGTTCTTCGTGTTTCACTGTTGCAGTCATTACATTTGGATAATCTGCTGGCAGGTTGCCCTCAGTCAGCCTGATTAACAAAGTTTTGGGTCCTGCATCAGTTGCTCTCCCTTCTTCCATGACGTCTGGTCGTCAGGGGTATAAAACATGCAGCCGACGCCATTACATCAGTCTTTCTTACCGTGCAGTGCCCAAAGCAGAAGCAGTTCGCAAGTGCCTGTCGGCCGACTCCTGAAATTTTCATTTTCGTGTTTCAGAACCAAAGTCTTCAACTAAAAGCTAAGTACCCCGTTGGGGAAACTTTTTCTTGCTCCTTACCGATGTCAGTAAAAGTTAATAATTGCATCACTTGTGGGAAGCAAATGCCTCATAAGGATTTTCATTTGTACTGTATTCCTTCCCTAGGCCCTGACCATGACGTACCTTGTTGTGAGTTTTGTGCTTTATTTGATCAGCTCACTATCTGTCATCGGTACATTTTTGCTTCTAAATATTTCGGTTCTCTGTTTAATTATCCAGAAATGACGTTGGTTAGCCATCCGACTACCGGAATACAGAAAAAAATGCAGAGAAAAAGACAGAGACAGGCCGTTGAGGTCCAAAGCTGCCAACAACGCTTCTCCTAAGCCAGTCACCAGTTCGCCGGTACTCAGTGAGGCGCTTTCGTAGCCCCTGATACCCACTACTTCAGATTTGCAGGCCTCTACTGAGACCCATTTGGAGTCCGTTATGCTGCGAGATGCTTCACCTATGGAACCTGCAGATGTCTCTACCTTGGATGGGTCCGGAGCCGCTGTGCAGGCACCAGCTTCTGAGGGTGTATTCAGGCCTACAGATTTGCATATTAAACTGACTCCACCTTCAATACTAAGGCCTAAATCTCAATCTATGTCTAAAAAACCAACGCCCATGCTACATGTTTAGGCCCCTATGCCTAAAAAACAAATGATCAAAATGGCTGAAGACTTAATTACTCTAATCAGGGGTAGTCAACCCCCCCCCCTTCTAAGAGGCCTAGGGCTGAGCTTGACTATGAATCTTCTGAAGAGGACTCTGTTTCTTCTGACTCTTCTAATGACCTTGATTTGTCCATACCTACTTATGAGGATTCTGATGCAGAGGATTTTATTCCCTCTGCTCCCCCCCCCCCGAGGACTTTTTTTGGGGGGAAACTTAAGTCAGGAATTTTCTGAATCCAAAAAGAGGCTTAGGGATTTCCTTATTCTTCCTCAGCATAGGCCTTTGGCTATACCTCCTGCACTAGACATTGTTGATGATGTGTTTTCAGAATCCAGTGTGGCCCCTGATTCCCTGCCTCCAGTCCCTAGTAAACCAGACAGATACTACAGGGTTCCTGAGTCCCACAAATTCCTTTTCAAAAATCCTGTTGCGGACCCTGAAACCATTTCTCAAGGGCCCAAGGGCATTAAGGCCTCTACTGCTAAAAATCGTACCCCTTCTGATAGAGACTCCAGGGCGCTGGATAGATGGGGTAAAAAGGTTTATACTTCTGCAACCTTGGCAATCAGGGCTTTAAACTGTCAATTTTATATGCTAAAATATCAAAAGCATATCATGGGACTGCTTAAACAGAAAATTGTGTTGATTTCTGACTGTGTGGAAAATAAAGATTTACAGGATTTATTGCATTCAGCTGAACAAGTTGGAAAACATACTTTGCAATGTGGTTTTGATTCTTAGAGGCCTTTTGCAGGGCTGCTGTTACTGGGTCTGTGCTTAGAAGACATGCTTGGCTTAAGGAGCAATCTCTGCCTGATCATGTTAAAGCAAAACTGTTGGATGCTCCTTTGCATCAGGACCATCTGTTTGGCAATAAAGCTGAAAAAGTTCTAAAAAAGATGGAAGATAAAGCTAAATGTATGCAAACTGTGAAAGATTTCTTACAAGTGCAACCTCCATCATTTAGTAGGCACTGGCCTACTAAGAACTGGCCCTTTCCAGCTCCTTCCAGATCCACTCAAGCCAAACCCAGACACTCCAACAGAACCAGGTTTCAGTCCCAAGGGACTCTCAGAACTAAGCAATGGGGTGCTTCCACTTCCAAATCTGGAAATAACAAGACACCACCCTATGGTAAACAGTCTCAATGACTTTCCTTTAAAATTACCAAGCACTTACCTCTCAGCTGCCCCTTTGGGGGGAAAACTGGCACTTCATGCAAAAAACTGTCATCTTATAACCCAGGACAGATGAGTTTTAAATATAGTGTCCCAGGGATACAGATTTCATTTCCACACGTTGCCAACTCCAAACGGGTGGCCAGACCTGCCCCCAAATCAGTGGTCAGAGGCTCAGAATCAAGTACTTTCCCTCCTAAACATGGGGGCTATTCAACCAGTACCAGAAGAGAAAAGGGACAATATTTCTATTCCAGATTTTTCCTGGTGCCCAGTAAAGACAAATCATGGTGTCCAATTCTGGACCTGCCTACTCTAAACACCTTTCTGGACATTCCAAAATTCAAGATGTTGACTCTTTAACAGTTACTTCCTATGCTAGGCAAGGATGCCTGGTTGGCAACTTTAGATTTAAGAGAGGCTTACCTGCATATCCCAATCAGGGAATATTGCAGAAAATACCTACACTTCAAAGCAGGCTACATTTATCTGCGCTGCCGCTTGTCTACTGCGCCCAGGGTATTCACAAAGTGCCTGGCTCCAGTAATTGCATTTTGCAGGCAAAGAAATATTCAAATATATCCATACCGGGATGATTGTCTAATTCAGGCAGAAAACCAGGCCATACTTTTAAAACATCTGGCGTTTGTAAAAAGGGTTCTAACTTGTCTAGGGTACACCATAAACGAAAAGAAATCACAACTGATACCCTCTCAAAAAATTACATTCCTGGGTGCAAGCTTGAATACATCTGCCCAGATGACTTTCCTCATGCCAGAAAAGCAAATTCATTTGGTGACTTACTTCAAACAGGTGGCCACAAAAACTCTGCTATCTGCAAGACAAATACTGCAAGCCTTGGGGTTCATGGCCTCCTGCATTCTTCTGATTCCATATGCAAGACTGCATATGAGGAAACTTCAGTGGTACTTAAAAAGTTTATGGAGTCAGCATTGTCATGGCCTGGAAACAATGATTCCTATCATACCTTGCCTACGCCTGGAGTTCCTATGGTGGGCAGAGGCCTGCCACCAAAACAAGGGACTACCACTCACACCACCCCCTGACACCCAAACCCTAACTACAAATGCATCAGACTATGCATGGGGGGCTCATCTGGCAGGGAAGTGCTTTCAGGGCAAATGGAGCCCAAATCAAATGCATCTACATATCAATCAAAAAGAAATGCTAGCTGTACAGAATGCTCTGACATCCTTCAAGGACTACCTTAATCCAGGACAACTAATGGTAAAGACAGACAACACCACAGTTATGTGGTACATAAACAAGCAGGGGGGTACACATTCCTACCCCCTTTGCAGAGTAGCCATGGCATTGTGGAACATGGCCTTGAGCTACCAAGTACAACTACAAGCTCAATTTCTACCAGGAAAGCTGAATATTCTGGCAGACGAACTAAGCAGAAATCTCATGGACCCACACGAATGGAAACTGGAACCACAGGATTTTCAATAGGTTGACAAGCAAATGGGGGAGCCCAGACATATATCTTTTTGCCTCACCCCAGAACTACCAGTTGAACAAATTTTGCATAAGAACTCCTCACAAAAAAGCCTGGAAGGTGGATGTGCTGTCCTTCAGCTGGAAAAACCTATCAGTCTATGCCTTTCCCCCTCTGCCTCTGCTCTCCAAAGTTCTGTTAAAAGTCAAACAGGACAAACCAAAAATGATTTTGATTGCTCCAGACTGCCCACACCAACACTGGTACCCACTCCTGTGCAGTGTGTCAAAAATTTCTCCATGGCACCTGCCTCAGACACCTACCTTACTGTCTCAGCAGGAGAACCAAATCCTGCACCCTCAACTCCCAACATTGAATCTTGCAGCTTGGCTAATCATTTAAATTTCCCCTTAGCATCCCTCAGCAAACCTGTGATGGATATCATTTTGGAGGTGAGAAGACCTAGCACTAGAAAATCTTATGCTGACAAATGGAAAAGATTCTGTGCCTGGAATCAATCTCAAGGGATGAGCACACCAGCACCCAGTTTATCTGAGATTTTGCAATACTTAACTGAGATGCTTCAAAAGGGCCTGTCTTTTTCCTCCATTAAAATCCATGCCTCAGCCATTTCAGCTCATTACAACACAGAACCTCCCCTCTTCCCTTACCCTCTGCTCAAGCAGTACCTTAGAGAGGCCAAAAACCTGAGACCACCCAGGGGAGCACCATCCCCTGCATGGGACCTTAACTTCGTATTGGAGAAACTCACTCTGCCTCCTTTCAAGCCAGCTGCTACTGCAGACTTAAAATTTCTTTCTTGGAAAACAGCCTTCCTTTTAGCAATCACTTCAGCTAGAAGGATATCTGAATTACAGGTCCTTATGGCAGTGGAGCCTTTCATTATCTTTCATGCGGACAGGGTGTCACTCCGGACCAATCCATCCTTCATGCCCAAGGTGGTATCCAGTGTGGCTCTTAATCAGTCCATTAATTTGCCAACTTTCTTTCCCAATCCACAGAACAAGGGAGAGCGGATTCTACATTCATTGGATGTACACAGACAACTTAGATTCTGCTTGGACAGGACTAAATCTTAAAGAAAATCTGAACAACTGTTGGTAGCATTTGCTGCAGGGGCAGAGGGAAAGGCTTTTTCAAAACAAACCATTTATAAATGGATAAGCCATTGCATTCATTTCTGCTATAAGCACCATGGAAAACCTATCCCCAGGGGATCAGATCTCATTCCACCACGGCTGCATCTACTTCTACATCCTTTCTTAGAGGTGTTCCTACCAGGGATATTCTAGAAGCTGCTACCTGGAGTTCAGTTCATACTTTCACCAAGCATTATCACTTACCAGTTTTCTCTAAATCTAGAGCTGGCTTTGCCACTGCTGTTTTGCAGGGCCTTATAGCTGGTTCTAATGCTTTATAAATCCATCCTCCCAACCATAGCTTTGGGAATCTACCCAAATGTACTGACTGCAACAGTGAAACATGAAGAACATAGTACAGTTGTGCACATTTACCATAAATGTAGATGTTCGAGTGTATTCACTGTTGCAGTCCTAATTACCTCCTTCCAGACCCCTGTTTTTCTCTTACTATACCTCTACTTTCTTTTACTATGCTTAAAAGCCTTTTTGGTGTATTTGCTTTTGTTTGGAGGTATATTTTTGTGTTTTTAATTACATATATATTTTTCTCCCCATTTGGGGGGCACCTGACATCTGCAGCAAGAAAAACTGATGTAATGGCGTCGGCTGCATGTTTTATACCCCTGACAACCTGACATCATGGAAGAAGGGACAGCAACCGACGCAGGACCTAAGACTTTGTTAATCAGGCCGACTGAGGGCAACCTGTCAGCAGATTACCCAAATGTAATGGCTGCAACAGTGAATACACTCGAACATCTACATTTATGGTAAGTGTACACAACTGTACTTTACAAGAGACCTCTTCAGAAGGGTATTCTGGAGAGGTTTTGGAAGAGAGGTTAGTTCGAACTCTGCTGGCACCAAAACAGTTGGCGCCGATGAAATAGATTTTGTCGGTTCAGTAGTCGTCAGAACCAGAGATACAACTTTGCTAAATTTTTTTACAGGCTCCGATTGCCCTAAAGTGGGAGATCATCTCTTGGTGGATTTGTCCGATTTTGCTGAAGGTGATTTCCCTGATCTTGAAGTGCCTGGACCTTCTTCTAGAGATTCTTGGAAAGGGGACTTCAGTAAGCCTCTCACAATTTGTTTCTTCTTTCTAGCAGTACTCTGGAGCTGACTGAATGACATATTGAACATGACTCTTGAAGATGCACTGCTTGGACAGTGCCATGGGATCGGATGTTCTGATGATTCATTTTTGGCACTGTGTTTCATGGTTACTTAT